>NC_056743.1:1398773201-1398900701 GCF_019279795.1 Protopterus annectens | reverse complement strand
GATTATTCAGTGGATATGTTCTCCATTCTGTAACAAAGGACAGTGTTGTATGCTTTCTTAGCATTCCCCTGATTCTGCACATAATTGTAAAATTCAGTGAAGAAAAGACTAAAGTTTGGCATTTTTGGTCTTGGTAGCTGAGAAGGTTGCGGTTTTAGTTCCTCGTTTCCCTGGAAGTCTGGAAAAACCCTTCCATTACAAGCCAATGAAGTCACTTATGCTGAAGGTGATAGTCAAAGCCACCTTCAGGCCTGCCTTCTGCTTTAGATCCTGTGATCCTTCAAGCCGGTATGTTTGTCATGACTGGCACTCTCAGGAAGCATAGCAATCAACAGATTGACAGGTGGAAGGCATTCTCCATTTGGGCAGAGAAATGTATGTCTCCCCAGTCTGTTATGCAAGTGCTGCCTTTAAATCAGTCAGACATCTCCATGATGTAGGTCTCGTATTATTTCCCAGGCAGGGTTTATATCAACTTTGCTTGCCTTTTGAAGAACTCTTCACTTCCTTGGGACTTGAAATTCATGGTAGACAGGCTTGCTCATCCTCCATTCATATATTCTGCTTTGGCATCTTTAATGTTCATCTTTGTTTAAAAAACTAGTTGGTGGTCATCACCTTCATCCACGGGGTATCAGAGCTTCAGGCCTTCTTCTTTAGAGTTCCATAATGGGTCTTTTATACAAATTGGGTGTTCCTTAATGTCCCAGTTTCTTCTGAAAATGGTGACTGCTTTTGAACTAGTGTATCTGTTCTGTTTTCTTTCCAGAGGCAGAAATATGGGGAGATACTCCACTGTACTCTGCGCAAGCATCAATCCGTCACCTTCTGTCTGAATTAAGTGTGTTTAAAAAGACAAAATTATTTTGCCTTCTTTACAGTGAAGAGTACAGGCAGTGAATGAGCTGTTGGAAAATTGTGCTGTCAGAGGCCATTACACCAGGATCATGACTGTGTTTCCATTGTTTTCTTCAAAAATGTCTTCCATTGCAGACATTTGTGCCACAGTCTCTTAATCATTTGTGTACTTAACAGGTATTGTTACTGGGACCACTTCTCCAAGTACTGGCTCTCCTTTACCTTCTGGTACTTCATAACACTTAATCATTGGTTTAGTCCTTGAAACTGCCATCTATGTATTGACCGGTTCCTTTATGGCTTTATATTCGCACCATTTGTTGATACGCTAAGGTGGATCACTGATGTCAGATGAAACAGACATTCCTGACATATAATTTGAGTAAAAAAGGGGTCTCTCCTTGGTGGGCCACAAGTGTCCTCCATCAGTCACCCTGTGCTTGAACAGTTCCGACCCTGTCAACCAGCTTCTACTAGAATTACCCATACGTCAGGCAAGTATTTATTTACATTTGTTTGTAAACAGTCTAGCATCAAATCTTCATCTCTTTACTTGACTTGTAGGAAGCGGCCTTGTCCCATGGTTGGGATGAGTTATGAAATAGGCTCGAAGACTAGGTGCCATAGTATCACAGTATGTCATAGTGTAAGGTGTGTCCCTGATGAATTAGCATCTGTAAAAGAAAAAAAAATATCCCTACTATGCCCTTGCTAAGGACAGTTGCTTCATAAATCATCTGATAAATAGGAGGCTATCTGGTATTTTAATAAAGCTTACTTTCAGTAGTACATCTGCATTCTTTTCAGTTATGCAGTAATTATCCCAAAATCATCTGATATTAAAATATTTTGAAAGTAGTAAGGGGGTTGCAAATGGGACTCTGGTTTCTGTGTACCCTTTGCTTTGTCCATTACAGTCTTATGAGGTTTTCTGGAAATGTAACAAAAGCAATCAGTTAGGAAAAGCACATCACAGCCTATTGCTGAAATGAGTATTGCAAATCAATGTGACCTGATGAAGCAGTAGTAGTGTGTCTTTTTTAAGGGGAGGGTTTGCATGCTACCTTGATTATTTGGTACCCAAAGGATCCATTGGTAGCATAAACCCAAAGACACTGGAACACAGATGTGGTGCAGTAGCTGTTTTGTATTGAACAAATACTGGATTTGTCATTATCTATGCATTTGAGCTACCAGGAGTCCTTTGTTAGGAGTCATTCTCCTTGATACTGCAAGAACAGAAGCTCGAGTAATTGCAATACCTATGTTGTTGGTCCAGTAAAAAGTATTATGTCATGTTTGTTTTCTGTTTTTTTTTTTTTTCCTGTTAGTGGACCAACAAGCCATGCTGTGATTCTTTCTGCCATTGGCAACAGTGGGCCAAGAATGGTAACCCACCCAGAGCCAGCAGTTTCACCTATCTTAGCAACACACTATATGGTGCACACAGCCCTCCAAAACACCAACTATCACAACTCACACATAGAAACACAAACCATGCACCCACCCTTCACAGAGGCTCTCAATAAAAATGTACCCAAAGAACAGAGACACTGGAGACAGAAACACATTCAGCACAACACCAGTCACAGAACACTTAGCTAACCACCACAGTGTGCCCCTCAACCTAAGCCCTTAAGGCAAAACACTTTGCCCAATGTACTAATCATAGGAGACTCAATTGTGAGGCACACTGATGTCCCTCTCATCAGGTTGAACAAGGAAAAGGTGAGAGTCAGGTGCAAGGATGCACCACATAACACATGCACTCCGGTCAATCCACAAGTACAAATATGACTGTCATTGTCCATGTGGGTGTAATGACCTGAGATGTACCTCCCTGGACTACATGAAAAGAGATGTGATGGAACTCTTGGACTATGTGGCCCAGGCAGGTATGACCCTAGCCCTGAGCAGTATTCTACCATCACCCAGAATGATACCACAGTTCAAGCAGATAATGATTGACTTCAACAGTTGGCTAAGTTTCTGGTGTCATCCTAAGGGGATCCAGTGTCTGTCTGCCTGGGAAGACATGATAGACAGACCCTGATACTTTGCCAGGGACAGCTTGCATCTGTCACCCCTGGGTTTCCGGCTACTGGCTAAGGCTGTTGCCACCCTCATAGTGCCTTTTTTAGGCAGTGTTCCAAAGACCAAACTTCCACTGTAACCGCTACAAACAAATGCAATCTGAGGGTCATGCTGCACAGTGCTAGATGTCTAAATCTCAAGATGCACTCGTTCAAAGCTCTCCTCAAAATGGAGAATGTCAACATTTGTGCTGTAACGGAGACCTGATTTAAAGAGGTAGAAAACACCCCTGTGCTCCCAGGTTACTACTCATTCCATACCTTTCGGCCCCAGAATACAGCCGAAAGCACCAAAGGCGGTGGCGTCTCCATAGTCATATAGGATATGCACACCTTTAGACTGGTAGCCCAACATAATGCATCCGAGATGCTCCAGGTACAGCTAACACTGGATAAGACGGCGATACAAGTCATAGCCTGCTACAGAACCCCAACCATGTTCCTAGACTCACTCTACGTTCCTAAGCACTCTGGAATCTGTCAAGGTCCAGCCCAGTATTCTCATACTGGGTGACTTCAACTACCCTTCCATCAACTGGGTAAACTATTCCAGTACCAATGTACCAGCCAAAGTCTTCCTGGAATTCATCAGTTCCAATGCCCTGGACCAGCTCATTCTGACCCCCACTAGAGAAAGCAACATCCTTGACCTGGTTATCATCAACATAGGAAACCATTGCTCCACACCTTTAGTTAATTCCTCCCTGGTTAAATCCAACCACAGACTGATCACCATGGAAATCTCCATCTCACCTATACTCCCCGCAAAAGTGACCACCCTGAAAAACTTCTCCAAAGTTGACTTTGGGAATCCTACACCAATGCACTGTATGAGCACATACACAAATGCATGGAACTTGCCATTCCAAACAGAACCAAGACACTCTCCTCTAAAAAAAAAAAAAAAAAAAATGGAAGCCGGTCTGGTGGTCCCCAGCCATCAGTAAACTCTACAACAGAAGGAAGAAACTGTTGCAGAAAAAATTATCAGCCTCAATAAAAATTTGAGATCCTTTATCAAATCCTCTAAAGCCAGCTACAAAGGCAGAATTGCAGCTGACACCAAAAACAACCACAAAGCCTTCTATAAGCTGTATTAAGAACCTTCAAGGCAATACCCATATTTACTCTTGAGTTATTGCACAATGGTAGCTCCTATATAGAAACAACAGTTATAGCCAACATGCCGGCTGACAGATTCAGTAATTTACCCCTCTCTCCCCACCCAAAGGCCCTATCACAATACCAGAAGAAAGCCTAGTACCCAACATTCTGTAGCACAGGTAAAAACTGCATTGTCCAAAGCCAAGAATACAGCATCCGTAGAACCTGATAATATCCCTGGCTGCATTTTAGATGAGCTGCAAAATGAATTGGCACCACACCTGTGTGTCCTGTTCAATCGCAGCCTCACCTCAGGTTTTGTCCCTAACAAATGGCGCACTGCTACAGTCATCCCTCTCCACAAAGGGGGAGCGGCTACAGACACTGGGAACTATCACCCCTTTAGCCTGACTAGTCTGGTATGTAAAGCTATGGAATGCATCATCATGGAACTTCTTAAAGATATGGGCAATCTCCAAACTCTTGACTCTACGCAGTTTAACTTTGTCAAGGGGGATCCTGCCTGCTGAACCTTCAAGGCAGTCACCAAGGCTGTGGATGAAGGTAAGGCAGTGCATAGAGCCTACCTCGACCAGGCTAAGGCCTTTGATACCATTCCCTACTCTGGTATCATTGATATACTCACTAAACTAGGCATCAATCCTTATATCACTAAGTGGGTTGCAAATTGGCTCACAGATAAGACCCACAGAGTGAAAGTGGTGAACTCCAAGTCAGACTGCTGACTAGTCACAAGTGGAGTATCACAAGGCTCAGTCCTAGACCCTCTCCTGTTTGGTATCTACTCAGAAGTCCAGGCCAACACAGAGGGACTCTGGCTGACCAAGTTCACTGACTGCAAGCTAGGAGTCATTATTCACTCCACAAGTGATGCAGACATCCTACAAATGGACCTTACTGAGACCATTGACTGGTGTTAGAAGCATGGCCTTAAGCTTAACTCCAATGTGTCATTCCTTTTGGAAAAAACTCCATTCCTACTAATTACCAAGTTGATGAGAGCCCACTGAACACTGAAGGGGCCATAAGAGATCTGGGCACCCAGGTCGAGAGCAACCTCACCTTCGACCACCACATTGCCACTGTGGTCAAAAAGTCCTTCTACATGGCACATCTCATAACCAAAGGTTTCGCATCCAGGAAAAAATAGGTCATCATCCCTCTCTACTCATCCCTCATTAGACCATTCATCGAATATAAAGCCCCATTTGGCATGTACCTAGCCAGACAGCTACAACAGCTGGAGAGGCCACAAAAGTATCTCACAAAAAGAATCCTAGGCAGTAAATACATGTCTTGCATGGACAGACTCAAGAAACTTCAGCTGTTCTCAGTCTCATTGTCTAATCAGAGGTGATCTCTGCTCGACTTACAAAGACATGTCTGACCCAGCCCTACTTGAAATGCTACACCTAAAGAAATCCCAATTCTCTTACGCCACATGCTCCAGTGATCACAACCTCATTACCACGATCAACAGAACATGCTGGAAGGACAGGTTCATCACCCAGAGACTGCCCATACTCTGGAATAAGCTTCTCATTCATGTCAAGCAGAGCACTGTGCTGGCCGTCTTCAAGGGAGATCTCGACGAGTGTTTTGGGTAACAAAGTTCACCCCAAGTATCACTCCAGTTGCCCTACTAGATAGAGGCACTGTGAACGAGCATCGGGTGGCACCGCGCCAGAACAATTTTTGGGGCTAGGCTTGTAAAGGCTCCAGGACCATTAGCCTAGTACACACCTATGAACCTATGAAATAAAAAATAGTTCGTAAAGCACAGGATTAATAACTAGGATCATGGAGGAACTAGGGATTATATCAGAGCGGTCATGTCTAACTTGTGTCATTTGTCATGAGGTATAACATGGTCTTTTCAGTTCTGTAATATGTTCACTTGTACATAAAGGAAAAGTAAAGTGAAACATAAAGGCATTTTAAAATAATTCTTAAAGACTTTTTAAGCATATTGAGTAGCTTTGTTTTAGTGTTAACTTGTGCTTGTAAGTTGTATACTAAATGATTATAGAAGTGTTTGGGTTCTGCTGTGGAAATTCTCTGCTTTCTTTACTCTAGAGAAAGTCCAGACGCTACTATCCAACTCGACTGGCAATCAACTTGGCTTCCGGGGTAACAAGCACAGTCAGCACCTCAGCAGACAACCCAAACCAAGGCTTCATTGTGGTAGAGACCAACTATCGAGTGTATGCTTATACGGGTAAGAGGTCAAAATGACAAATATTTTCTGAGCTGCTGTTTCGTTACAGGACCCTTTTTGAGCTTTGCATTCTGGTGAAACCTTCGATGTTCTTCGTGTTTCACTGTTGCAGTCATTACATTTGGGTAATCTGCTGGCAGGCTACCCTCAGTTGGCCTGATTAACAAAGTCTTGGGTCCTGCATCAGTTGCTGTCCCTTCTTCCATGACGTCAGGTCATCGGGGTATAAAACATGCAGCCAATGCCATTACATCAGTCTTTGTTGCCGCACAGTGCCCGAAGCAGAAGCAGTTCGCAACTGCCAGTCGGCCAACCCCTGAAATTTTCATTTTTGAGTTTCAGAACCGAAGTCTTTAACTAAAAGCTAAGTACCCCATTGGGGAAACTTTTTCTTGCTCCTTACCGATGTCAGTAAAAGTTAATAATTGTATTACTTGTGGGAAGCAAATACCTCATAAGGATTTTCATTTGTACTGTATTCCTTGCCTAGGCCCTGACCACAATGTGCCTTGCTGTAGTTTTGTGCTAAATTTAATCAACGCACTATTTAACATCGGTATATTTTTGCTTCTAAATATTTTGGCTCAAGATTTAACTATCCAGAATTGTTGTCGGTTAGCAATCCGACTACCGGAATACCTAAAATAACGCAAAGAAAGACAGAGACAGACCATCGAGGTCCAAAACCGACGACGAAGCTTCTCCTAAGACAGTCGCTGGTACTCAGCGAGGCGTTTTTGCAGTCCCTGATGCCCGCTACTTTTGATTTGCAGGCTTCTACTGAGACCCATTCGAAGTCCAGTATGCCACAAGATACTTTAAGTATTGAACCTTCGGATGTCTCTACCTTAGATGGGTCCGGAGCCACTGAGCAGGCACCGGCTTCTGAGGGTGTTTTCAGGCATAAAGATTTTTATATAGAACCGACGTTATCTTCAAAACTAAGGCCAAAATCTACTTCTATGTCTAAAAAACAACGCTTGGGCCACGTGTACAGGCCCCAATGCCTAAAAAACAAATGATCAAAATGGCTGAGGATTTAATTACCTTGATCAGGGGTACCCATCCCCCTCCAACTAAGAGGCCTAGGCAAGTCACTGACTATGAATCTTCAGATCAGGTTTCTATTTCTTCTTATTCCTCTTCTGATCAGAAATTATCTATTCCCACTCATGAGGACTCTGATGCAGTAGATTCCATCCCTTCTGCTTCTCCTCCTGAGGATTTTTCATTTGGAGAAACTTTGCATACCTTAAGAGAACACTTTCACTGGGAGAGTGAGGATTTCTCTGAATCTAAAGAGACTTGGAGATTTCCTTCTTCCTCCACATAGGCCTTTGGCTGTACCTCCTGTTCTAGACATTGTTGGTGATGTTTTCTCAGAATCCAGTATGGCTTCTGATTCCCTGCCTCTGGCTCCTAGTAAGCCAGACAGATATTACAGGGTTCCTGACTCCCACAAATTCCTCTTAAAAACCCTACTGCTGACCCTGAAACCATTTCTCAGGGTCTCAAGGAAGTTAAGGCTTCTACTGCTAAAAATCCTGCCCCTTCTGATAGAGATTCCAGGGCGCTGGATAGATGGAGTAAGAAGGTTCTACACATCTGCAACCTTGGCAATTAGGGCTTTAAACTGTCAATTTCATATGCTTAAATATCAACAGCATGTCATGGGCTTGCTTAAACAGAAAATGATTTCTGACTGTGTGAAAAATAGAGTTGCAGGATTTATTGCATTCACCTGAACAAGTTGGAAAACATACTTTGCAATGTGGATGTTCATCATGCTACACTGCTGCAGTCATCACACTTGGGTTATCCTGCCGTCAGGCAGTCCCGCAGTCGGCCTGCGTTCCAAAGTCTTGGTCCGGCATCGGTTGTCGTCGCTTCTTCCCTGACGTCAGTGTGCCAGGGGTATATTAGATGCACTGACGCCATTTTCTTCAGTCTTTCTTGCCGCGCGGTGCCCGACACAAGAGCAGTTCGCTAGTGCCAGTCGGCTGACTCCTGAGATTTTCATCCGAATCCAGAACAGAAGTCTTCTGTAAAGCTAAGTACCCCGTTGGGGACACATTTTTTCTTGCCTCATACCGATGTCAGTAAAAGTTAATAATTGTATTTCTTATGGGAAGCAAATACCTCATAAGGATTTCCACTCCTATTGTATTCCATGTCTAGGCCCTGATCACGACGTCACTGGTTGTCGGTTTTGTGCTACATTTAATAAACGTACCATTAAACATTGGTCGGAATTCGCCCGACATTATTTTGGTAGAAAATTTAATTATACCATGCCGTCGGATCAACCGACTACCGCTATTCTCAAAAAAAATGCAAGGACAAAGACAGGCATCCGAGGCCCAAAACTGACTACGAGGCCTCCACCAGGCCAGTCGCCTGTTCTCTGGTTTTCAGTGAGGCGCCTAAGCAGCCCCTGACGACCGCTACTGTGGCACCACAGGCCCCCTCCGACTCCCACGTGGAGATGGCTGGGCCTTCGGATTCTCCTGACACCAGACCTACTGATACTACCCCTGCAGAGGGCTCAGGAGCCCCTGAGCAGCCAGCAGCTTCAGGGGGTGTTTTCAAACCTACTCAGATTACTTTTAAACCTTCTAAACTTAAATCTAAGAAACATTTGCAGTCACCTTCCCAGGCCTCCATGCCCAAGAAGCAGCTGCTCAAAATGGCCGAAGACCTTATTACTGTGATCAGGGGATCCCATCCCCCTCCCGAAAAAAGGCCTAGGCAGGAAACAGATTGAGTCTTCAAACCAAGTGTCCATCTCCTCTGACTCTGCCTCGGACCCAGGATATTCCTTCCCCACTTATGAAGATTCAGATGCTGAGGAATCTACCCCTTCAGCCTCTTCTCCAGAGGACTACTCCTTTGGAGAAACATTACACACCATGCGGGAGCATTTCCATTGGGAGGGCCAGGATTATTCAGAATCCAAGAAAAGGCTCAGAGATTTCCTACTGTTACCTCAGCACAGGCACCTTGCTATTCCTCCAGTGTTAGATATTGTGGATGATGTGTATGTAGAATCTTGTTTAAACCCTGATTCTTTACCTCCAGCTCCTGTTAAGCCTGACAGATATTAGAGTGCCTGACTCCCACAAATTTCTTTATAAAAGCCCTATTGCTGACCCTGAAACCATTTCCCAGGGTCCCAGAGGGGTGAAAGCCTCTACAGCCAAAAACCCAGTCCCTTCTGATAGAGACTCCAGGGCATTAGATAGATGGGAAAAGAAAGTTTACACTTCTGCAACCTTAGCAATGAGAGCACTGGATTGCCAGTTTCACATGCTTAAGTACCAGCAATATTTGTTTCAGCTAAAACAAAAAATGCTTCCAGATGCTGAACCCCAGAACTTTAAGGAAATGCAGGATTTATTGCATGCAGCTGAACAAGTGGGAAAGCATACCTTGCAATGTGATTTCGATTCTTTAGAGGCCTCCTGCAGAGCAGCAGTTACAGGATCTGTTATTAGGAGACATGCTTGGTTAAAAGAGCAGACCTTACCAGAGCATGTTAAAGCAAAATTATTGGATGCACCCTTGCAACAAGATGTTTTATTTGGGGGCAAAGCTGAAGAGGTATTAAAGAAAATGGAGGATAAAGCAAAATCTATGCAAACAGTAAAGGATTTTATGCAGGTGCAGCCACCTCGTTTCAGCAGGAATTGGCCAACAAAAAATTGGTCCTTTCCAGTCTCAGGCCGCAAAGGGGCAGATACAGACACCCAGGAGGCAGAGGCCAGCCACAGGGTAGTTTCAGGTCTCGACAATGGGCCACTTCAAGCCAGAAAGTAGGGGAAGATAGACCCCAAACTAGTGGAAAGTCATTGTGTCTGCTTTCTGTAAAAGCTGCCAAACAGATTTCTCTTGGCAGCTCCTCTGGGGGGAAAACTGACTCTCTTTATAGAGAACTGGCAGATAGTCACCAAGGACAGATGGGTACTCAGTATTGTGTCTCAAGGTTACAGGTTCCACTTTCACACTTTGCCAAGGCTAAACGGACTGCCAAACCTACCACCAAATCAATGGGTAAAGGCTCGAAGGCAAATTACAACCCTCATGGACATGAGGGCTATCCAAGAGGTACCTTTACAAGAGCAAGGACAAGGATTTTACTCAAGACTCTTCCTAGTACCCAGAAAGGACAAGGTCTGGAGACCCATCCTAGGTCTTTCAACCCTGAATACCTACCTGGAGGTTCCAAAATTCAAATTGTTGACACTACAGCAACTTCTACCCATGATAGACAAGGAAGCTTGGCTAGTAACACTGGACCTCAAGGAGGCATACCTGCATGTCCCTATCAGACAGAATTGCAGAAGATACCTCAGATTCATAGCAGGTCCAAAACTTTACCAGTTCTCTGCACTGCCCTTTGGCTTATCTACTGCGCCAAGGGTATTCACAAAATGCCTGGCACCAGTAATTGCATTTTGCAGACGAAGAGGAATTAAGATTTACCCATATTTGGACGATTGCCATATTCAAGCAAAGACATCCTTCAGCATCTGGCATTTGTGAAAAAACTGCTGATCTGCCTAGGGTACACAGTCAACGAGAAGAAATCAAAACTAGTACCCTCTCAAAAGATAACATTCCTGGGTGCCAGCTTGAATACAATGGCCCAGATGGCTTACCTCACACCAGACAAGCAGACACAGCTAACTCAGTATTTTCAGCTTCTTGCAGCAAAGACCAAACTCCCTGCAAGAAAAATTCTGCAGGCATTGGGCTTCATGGCATCTTGCATTCTTCTGATCCCATATGCAAAGCTGCATATGAGAATTTCAGTGGTACCTAAAGAGTGTCTGGTCTCAACATTCTCACAGTTGGGAGACAGTGATACCACTTATTCATTGCCTTCAAAAAGAGTTTCTTTGGTGGGCCCAAGCCTGTCACCTAAACAAGGGACAGCCTTTCTTTCAGACCACAGCCAGCCAAATACTGACAACAGATGCTTCGGACTACGCCTGGGGAGCACACATGGCAGGAAAATGCATTCAGGGCAAATGGAATGCAGTACAAAGACATCTTCACATAAACCAAAAAGAGATGCTAGCTGTACAAAATGCCCTCATAGTCTTCAAGGACCTTCTGCTTCCAGGACAACTACTTCTAAGGACTGACAACACCACAGTTATGTGGTACATAAACAAGCAAGGGGGCACTCATTCATACCCCCTATGCAGACTAGCCATGAACTTATGGAACACAGCCATAGCCTTCCAAGTTCGCCTGCAGGCACAATTCCTGCCAGGAAAGAAACATTTTGGCAGACAATTTAAGCAGAAACATCATGGACCGTCACGAGTGGCAACTAGACCCACTAATATTCAAGATGATGATACAGAAATGGTGGACACCGGATGTAGATCTGTTTGCATACCCAAGCAATTCTCAACTTCCTCGATACTGCACAAGGACCTACCACCCTCTAGCATGGAAAGTGGATGCTCTCTCATTCAGCTGGAGCAACCTTCAAGTATATGCATTCCCACCACTGCCTCTACTTTCAAAGGTACTTGTAAAGACCAGACAAGAAAAAACAAAGATGATCCTGATTGCCCCAGACTGGCCATGCGAGCACTGGTATTCTGTCTTAAGGAACATGACACAACCACCATGGATTTTGCCTCAAAACTCTCAACTTCTGATTCAGAACAATCAGATGCTATATGGCCAGCTCAAGACATTAAACCTGGCAGCATGGAAAATCCCTTAAATAAGCAAACTATGCCTCTTTCCAAGGCTGTTATGGATGTCATCCTTGAGGCCAGGAGGCCTAGTACCAGGAAAGCATATTCGGATAAATGGAAGAGATTCTGTGCCTGGAACCAGGCTGGCAACCTGGATCCTCTAGTCCCAAATATACCTCAGATTCTGCAATACTTGACTGAGATGCTGGATAAGGGGTCTCCTTCTCATCCATTAAGATTCATGCCTCTGCCATCTCTGCTAATTACAACATGGATCCACCAATTGTTTTCATACCCCTTGGTGAAACATTTCCTCAGAGGGGCTAAAAACATTAGACCACCCCGTAGAGCACCAACTCCAACCTGGGATCTCAACTTTACCCCCTTTTGAACCGGCTAACTCAGCAGACTTAAAGTTCCTTTCCTGGAAAACTGCTTTGCTTCTAGCAATAACCTCAGCACGGAGAATTTCAGAATTGCAGGCACTAATGGCAGTGGAACCCTTCATCATATTCCACCAAGACAGGGTGTCCTTAAGAACAAACCCAACATTTATGCCAAAAGTGGTATCAAGTGTGGCCCTAAACCAAACTATTCATCTGCCAACCTTTTGTCCTAACCCACAGAATAAAGGGGAAAGACTACTACATTCCTTGGACATTCACAGGCAGTTACGTTTTTACTTGGACAAAACTAAGGCTTTCAGAAAAACAGATCAATTGTTTGTATCATATGCAGCAGGAACCCAGGGGAAAGCCATTTCAAAACAGACAATTTCAAAATGGATAGGCCATTGCATTAATTTCTGTTATACACATCATGGGAAACCTGCACCTAACAACATTAGGTCCCATTCCACCAGGGCAACAGCCACCTCCACTGCCTTCCTTAGAGGTGTACCCACCAAGGACATTTTGGAAGCAGCTACTTGGAGCTCTGTGCATACATTTACCAGACATTACCATCTGCCCCTCTATTCCAAGTTCAGAGATGGCTTTGCCACTGCAGTCTTGCAGGGCCTCATAGCCAGTCCTAATGCTATATAGAACCAGCCACCCTACTATTGCTTTTGGATTCTACCAAAGTGTGATGACTGCAGCAGTGTAACACGAACATAGTACAGTTTTGTACCTACCATAAATGTAGATGTTAGTGTGTATACACTGCTACAGTCCAGGTTACCCTCCCTCCTTCTCCTCTCTCTCCTTTTATTCTTTCTCACTTTCTAATTATGGGTTTTTTGTTGCTGGTATGATTATTAAGTAAATCATGTTTGCTTTATGTATTTCCTATCAGAATTTTATACATGGCCTTCATTTTTGGGGGCACCTGGCATCTGGGGCAAGAAAAACTGAAGAAAATGGCGTTGGCTGCATCTAATATACCCCTGGCGCATTGACGTCAGGGAAGAAGCGACTACAACCGACGCCGGACCAAGACTTTGGAACTTGAGCCGACTGTGGGGACCGCCTGATGGCAGGATAACCCAAGTGTGATGACTGCAGCAGTGTATACACTCGAACATCTACATTTATGGTTGGTACAAAACTGTACTTTTTGATTCCTTGGAGGCCTCTTGCAGTGCTGCTGTAACTGGATCTGTGATGAGGCATGCTTGGCTCAAGGAGCAAAATCTGCCTGACCATGTTAAAGCAAAATTTTTGGATGCTCCTTTACAGCAGGACAGTCTATTTGGTAATAAGGCAGAAGAAGTTTTGAAAAAGATGGAAGATAAAGCTAAATCTGTGCAATCTGTAAAAGATTTCCTACAACTGCAGCCACCCAGGTTCAGTAGGAACTGGCCTACTAAGAAATGGTCCTTTCCAGTACCCACCAGAGCTTCTAAAGTCAAACCCAGACATTCCAAAGGCTCCAGGTTTCAGTCAGAAGGAACTAATAGAACAAAGCAATGGGGTGCCTCCACCTCCAAATCTGGAAGTAACAAGGCACCTTCCTATGGTAAACAGCCTCAATGACTTTCCACTGCAATCACCAAGCACTTATCTTTTGGTCCCCCCTTTGGGGGGAAAACTGGCACTTCATGCACGAAACTGGCAACTGATTACCCAGGACAAGTGGGTTTTAAATATGGTATCCCAGGGATGCAGATTTCATTTCCACACAGAGGCCCAGAAACAAGTTATGTCCCTCATGAATATGGGGGCTATTCAATCAATTCCAGAAAAGGAAAAGGGACAAGGTTTTTATTCAAGACTTTTCATGGTACCCAGAAAAGACAAATCATGGCGTCCAATTCTGAACTTATGTATTCTAAACACATTTCTGGACATTCCAAAATTCAAGGTGCTGACTCTATAACAGTTACTACCTATGCTAGGCAAGGATGCCTGGTTGGTAATGCTAGACTTAAAAGAGGCTTACCTGCATATCCCAGTCAGGGAATCTTGCAGAAGGTACCTCAGCTTCAAAGCAGGCTATTTGCATTACCAGTTCTTTGCACTGCCCTTTGGCTTATCTACTGCGCCCAGGGTCTTCACAAAGTGCCTGGCACCAGTAATTGCATTTTGCAGGCAAAGAAATATTCAAATTTATCCATACCTGGACTATTGTCTAATTCAGGCAGAAAACAAGGACACCCTTCTAATACATCTGGCATTTGTAAAAAAGACTAACTTGTCTAGGGTACACCATAAACGAAAATAAATCACAACTGGTACCCTCTCAAATAATTACATTCCTGGGTGCAAGCTTGAACACAACTGCCCAGATGACTTATCTTACACCAGAAAAACAAATTCAATTGATGACTTACTTCAAACAGGTGGCCACAAAAACCCAGCTGTCTGCAAGACAAATTCTGCAGGCCTTGGGGTTCATGGCCTCCTGCATTCTAATAATTCCATATGCAAGACTGCATATGAGGAAACTTCAGTGGTACCTAAAAAGCTTATGGAGTCAACTTTGTCACAGCTTGGAAACAATGATTCCTGTCATTCCTTGCCTGCAGCTAGAGTTCCTGTGGTGGGCAGAGGCCTGCCACCAAAACTAGAGACTGTCATTCATTCCACCCCCTGCCGCCCAAACCCTGACTACAGGTACATAAGATTATGCTTGGGAGGGATGCATCTGGCAGGGAGATGCCACTGGAGCCCAAATCAAATGCACCTGTATATCAATTCCTACCCACTTTGCAGACTAGCCATGGCATTGTGGAACACGGCCTTGACTTATCAAGTACATCTTCAAGCTCAATTCCTGCCAGGAAAGCAAAATACTCTGGCAGACGAACTAAGCAGAAATCTTATGGACCCACACAACTGGAAACTGGATCCACAAATCTTTAGCATGTTGACATGCAAATGGGGGAGCCCAGACATAGTTTTGGGGTGAGGCAAAAAGATCTATCAGTTGGACAAATTCTGCACAAGAATTCATCACAAAAAAGCTTGGAAAGTGGATGCTCTATCCTTCAGCTGGAAAACCTATCAGTCTATACCTTTCCTCGTCTGCCGCTGCTCTCCAAGGTCTTATTAAAAGTCAGACAGGAAAAATCAAAAATGATTCTGATTGCTCCAGACTGGCCTCGCCAACACTGGTACCCGCTCCTACGCAATATGTCGCACCTTCCTCTGTGGTACCCGCCTCCAACACCTTACCTACTGTCTCAGCAGAACTATCAAATTCTGCACACTCTGCTCCAAACTCTGAACCTGGCAGCATGGCTAATCAACTAATTTCACCAGTTACATCTCTCAGCAAACCTGTGATGGATGTCATTTTGGAGGCTAGAAGGCCTAGTACCAGAAAATCTTATGCTGACAAATGGAAAGGATTCTGTGCCTTGGAACCAAGCACAAGGAATAAGCACAGCAGTGCCCAATATTCCTCACATTCTGCAATATTTAACTGAGATGCTTCACAAGGGCCTATCTTTTTCCTCCGTAAAAATCCATGCCTCTGCCATTTCAGCTCATTACAACACAGAGCCTCCCCTCTTTTCTCATCCTTTGCTAAAGCAGTACTTCAGAGGGGCCAAAAATTTAAGACCTCCCAGGAGAGCACCAACTCCTGCATGGGACCTCAATTTTGTTTTGGAAAAACTCACTCTACCTCCTTTTCAGCCAGCTGCTACTGCAGACTTTATATTTCTCTCCTGGAAAACAACTTTCCTGTTAGCAGTCACTTCAGCTAGAAGGATTTCAGAATTACAGGCTCTTATGGCAGTGGAGCCTTTCATTATTTTTCATCCGGACAGGGTGACTTTCAGGAGCAATTCATCTTTCATGCCTAAGGTGGTATCCAGTGTGGCTCTTAATCAGACCATTCATCTGCCAACTTTCTTTCCCATTCCACAGAACAAGGGTGAGCGGATTCTGCATTCATTGGATGTACACAGACAACTTAGATTCTACTTAAACAGGACAAAATCTGTAAGTAAATCTGACAACTATTGGTGGCATTTGCTGCAGGGGCAGAGGGAAAGGCTATTTCATAGCAGACTATTTCCAAATGGATAAGCCATTGTATTTGTTTCTGCTATATGCACCATGGTAAACCTATCCCCAAGGGGATCAGATCTCATTCCACCAGGGCTGCAGCTACTTCTGCAGCCTTTCTCAGAGGGTTTCCAGAGACATTCTAGAAGCTGCTACCTGGAGCTCAGTTCATACGTTCACCAAACATTACCATTTACCTCTCTTCTCTAAACCCAGAGCTGGCTTCGCCACTGCTGTCCTGCAGGATCTTATAGCTGCTCCTAATTCTGTATAAATCCATCCTCCCAACTATAGCTTTGGGAATCTACCCAAATGTAATGACTGCAGCAGTGAAACACGAAGAACATAGTACAGTTGTGTACACTTACCATAAATGTGGATGTTCGAGTGTATTCACTGTTGCAGTCCTGGTTACTCACCCTCCAGCCCCCTGTTTTTCTCGTACTATACCTCTCCTTTCTTTTACTATGCTTAAAAGCCTTTTTGGTGTATTTGCTTTTGTTTGGAGGTATATTTTTTGTGTTCTAAATAAAATACATATATTTTGCCCCCCATTTAGGGGGCACCTTACATCTGGGACAAGGAAAAAACTGATGTAATGGCCTCTGCTGCATGTTTTATACCCCTGACGTCATGGAAGAAGGGACAGCAACCAATGCAGGACCTAAGACTTTGTTAATCAGGCCGACTGAGGGCAACCTGTCAGCAGATTACCCAAATGTAATGACTCGAACATCTACATTTATGGTAAGTGTACACAATTGTACTTTTCTGCTTACAAAATGTTTGTCCTCTTACATTTCAGTATATGGAGGGAAGGGCCTTTTTAGAATACACGTACACTGTCATAAGAGGAGTGTTTTGCTTAAGGATTGATCCTGCCCTGTGATTAAAGCAGTGCATCTCTGCATGCCTGTGCTACACAGCAAGTGAGGTGTCTGGCTAGGCAATTCTGACCAGTGGTTAGAATGGATCAAATACAAGTATAAGGAGAAGTACATGTTTTGTCAGAAAAGTTTATGTGCTGAACTGTAACAAAATGCCTGCTTCCTGAGTCATGGATCTTCTGTGGTATTTAACTAACTTCTTTTATTGTACTTTTCCATTTTTGTGTAACAGCTGAAATTTATTTTGTGATACTTTCTTGTAAATAAAACTGGGCAGAATTCATGTCCAGTACCAGCTTCAATGATGTCAGTCTTCTTTCATTATTAAATCTCTCTTTACCCACTTTTTCAGTAGAGCTAGCGTTTGCCCTGGCTCTCATTTTCAACAAAAGACATAGGAACTAATCATTAACAAGGCACCGTCTCATTGCAGAATGAGCATATTCATTAACTTCCACGCAGCACATATACCTGCAGGCAGTTTGTAGCTCATCTTTTGGTTGTAGGAGGAAACTGTAGCACCTGGGGAAAACTTACATGGTCACAAGGAGATTAGAAGACTTCACGCAGTTGACACTGCCGCCTTGAGTTAAACCAGAGAACAAGCATTGGGAGACGGCCCTGCTAACCCTCTTCCAGCTGTCTCCTTGCAAGCAAAAAGTGCAGTGTTATGACTGCATACAGGTGGAATATGAGTAAATATACACAACATGCCGACGTAATTGTCAAAATGTAGCCAACACTGTGCTTCGTTACCTTCCTGTTTTATCCTCTGATAGCCATTTTAAGCTGTTTTTAAAAGCTAGACGGTGCAGTTTATTCTAAAGAAGCTGAATGTGTTATACTAATGTATAACTTAACATTTCTGGTAGTTGTGACTAAGCAGTATAAAGTGCAAATTCTATATAATTTCTGGGGCCCAGCAGTAGAAATAAAGTAACAGAAAAACTAACATTAAAATGCTATATTGCGAAAGCATGTTTAATCTAAAAAGATTGTCACTAGTACCAAGGCAATCATATTGTGCAGAACCTTATGGCAAGCAGTCAACAAGTAACAATTAGTTAATTATGCAAGTAACAGAGGTTGAGGTGAGTGAACAGTTGTTGAAGTTTGAATAGTTTCAACAAATTTAAAATGTTACCATCTTTGGCTGTCAGTGGTTGCTTTAAACACATTTATGTTGTTTATGGAGCTGTTTGTCAGTAATTTCTGAAGAATGGTTTGGGTGACTTTTTTTTTTTTTTTTTTTTTTTTAAGTAAAATTGGTCTTTGATAGATATTGTTTGGAGTTTGCAATAGGTGAAATACTTAATACCAGGAAAATCATGTAGACATTCACCTGGAAAATGTAATTAACTTGTGCTTTTGTCCAGTAGAACGACAAACATCTCCCGGATCTAGTCATCACAGTTTTACACACACAAATTCCGCTGTATGTTAAGAGTATGATAAGAGAACTTTAATTAGTAACCCAACTTACATCAGGCTAGAACCAAGTTTATCTAACATAACTGGCATGGCCTGAAGGCAGTTGCAGATTTCAAAGGAGTTGATAGGACTTCACATAAAGTCGGGAACAACCCCTTTTCCTACAGTTACCCTTATTATAAAGGCACACAAAGGTTATATATTTTAATAATTTTATTTTGTTGGATGTTTTCTGATTTCAAATGTAAACACTCTGGCCATCATATTGCTACACAGAAGTAGGTTTAAGTTAAAACAGCAGTCATGGAATAGTATAGCAATAACCTACGCCTGGTTGTGGGTAATGCTGGATTTACCCACGGTTGGCATGGTTTGGTTACGAGGGCGAAGCCCGAGTGGCCAAACAAAGACAACCGTGGATAAATCCAGCATTACCCACACCCAGAAGTGGGCTATTGCTATTATACTATGACATTATTTAAGAAAAAACTAATTATTTTTCTTAAATAATGGCATTGTATAATGCCTCCTTGCTGCCCTTCCGCAGCTGTTTGGTATTCTGTGGCAGTTCTGATGTACAGCGCATGCGTATTCTTATGCAGTACATCAGAGCTGTGGGCAAAAGCAAGATCTCCGTTGCTTTTTACAAACTGTCTCGCTATGTTAAAGGAGTTTAACATAGTGAGACAGCTTTAAAAAAGCAACGGAGATCGGAAAATCTCAGTTACTTTTTTAAAGCTGTCTCGCTATGTTAAACTCCTTTAACATAGCGAGACAGTGTCTAAACAGCAACAGAGATCTTGTCTCCATTGCTGTAAAAGAGTTATACTAATGGAAAAAGTCTGGGCGACCGGATCTTTTTCCATTACTATAACTCTGATTTACAACGTGCATGCTGACCAATTAGCATGCATGTTTTGGAATATTAATAGGGGGCCGTTGTATAATTCTTTATATTTTCTGAACTTGGGAGCAGTGCCATTAGTTTGTTCATTTTGGTTCCCACATCAAGAGACTTCACTGCTGGGTGATTTTAAGTGTCTAGGTTGGTCTTGGTAAGGCTGCAGCTGAGAGATGAACAGTTAGGAAAATCACATTTGCGTAAAAAAAAGTGTAAGATGTTTAAACATATTCTTGGGTTACTGGCTTGTATTGTATAGAGAATCTTTACACTTGGTGGTCATATACATAAATAAGCTGCAGCAATCAAGGTTTAATGTCCGAATTTGTCTGACTTTTGAAAATTTTTCTTGGGAAGAAATATGTTTTGAAGCATGACGGGCAAGGGTAGATTTTTGTTCCCTGTGAATTGATTTGTCATAAGTATGCATAGTGGATGTTGTCCTTATGAAACAGATTTATCAGAAGGGGGAAAGTGAAGAAAGGAAATACTGTAATGGATTTTGTAATCACATCTGAGTTAATCAGTTACGTTTCATGTTATTTTTTCCAGCATGCATTTTGCTTGATGTTTGACTTCAGTTTCAACTTAAATTTCTAACCCAGCTGTGTGTTCTGTGACATCAGAGCAACTTACTGTAGGACACCTACTCCATATGTCACAGATGCTTAATATTTAGACTTAACACTGTTTTTGATCAGATTTAGGCCTGCTCATCCTAGGTTTACTGATGTTCTTTATAATTTTTGGCCTATTTAATGGTAGCATACATTGCCATTAAGTGTCTGGGAGCTAGTATTTGAAGACCATGTGTTCTAAAAAATAAGTATTTGTTAATTTTTTCGACCCCTTGCTTTGTCACTGCTTTGACTTTTAATGCTTAGACACTGAGAGGCATGACTGTCTGTTTTTTGCAACTCTTGATGGACTATAAGGTGAAATTTCAGAGAAGTGCTGCTGTCTGTCCTTTGCCAAACTTTTGTTGTTTCGTCCTGACATTCAGGAACATGTTTGTCTCCTTTTGGTGCATGCCACGTCATTATCCTCATTTATCAGTCTAGGAGAATGTGCCCTGCACCACTCCTTTCTTTTCTGCCACTCATAGTTTGGACCTTGAGCTTAATTTCCATCAGGGAAAGGATCCCAAGTTTGCTTAAGGTGCTAAAATCTCCAGGCATGCCCAGTGCCATTGGATCACGAGCCTGGTGTTGTCTCAGAACTCTCCTTATGTTGCTGAGGCTCTCCTTCAGTTAATGAGGAATGAAGCTTGTGTACCTCTTGGCAATCAGCAATGAAACTATAAGAGGTGGACTCCCAGCAGGTGCCTTGGGACTTGGGGGAGGGGGGGCTCCACCCTACTTCCCAATGGTTGAGCCTTCAGAACATGCCTGGACTTGGCCTACTTTCATGGTGTGGTCCCTAAAGTCCCTTGGTGGATGCTCGGTGGTCTTACCCACGACCAAGGAGCTTCTCAGATCTACTTCTAAATTCAGCAGCACTCATTGTTCAGGGTTAAGGAACTTTATTGGGGTTTTCACACACTTGCAAGGTCTACAGTATAACCCTGGCAATGGTTATTCACAAATGCTTCATTTGTTGGTATTACTGCTGGTATGTGCACACATGCTGATGCCATTAATAGTCATATGCTAGCCTCTGCTGTATTAGCTTCTCCTCCACCTGGCATTTTCTTGGGAGTCAGGACCTTGTTATCTGAGCCCCCCCCCACAAGTTTTGGCACTAGTGTATTAGCATGTATGTAAAAACAGACCTGCTTCTGTGTTAGCTGTGCTTTGAGGGATCTACCCCAGATTTTGTGTCCTGGGAAGGTGACTGTAAAGAGCAAGAGGCTCCTGAGATGGATAGGGGGACGACTTATGTGATGTTGTAGTACTGAGCTACAGTCATACATCCAAAAGCATCTCTGTGAATGTGTTGACTGGCTGTGGTGCGTGCATGCTGCCTTCTTTGCACTCTGCACTTAACAGATGTGTCATATGTTACTTGTCATCACGTGAGAATGTCTATTTGATGCAGCACAGAGTACACTGTAGAGTTCACTTGCAACCCTTGGTAGGGCTACTGAAATAGAGATGTGAGGGGTGGTGGGCATACTGTGTGCAGTGCATGTGTAGCAGGCTGAATTCCTTTACATAGCATCATATCTTAAGCGACTTGGATTTTTTAAGAAATGTTTACAGCTGTGTCAAATCTGCAGTTGAATTGGGTGGTCTTTCACTTTGTAATTAGGTGGAAAGTGTCTGACATCTCTTACAATGGGATAAACACTCTTGACAAGTATACAGCATTTATTGTAATGATTTTGGCTTCATTTGCTGAAGCTTTCTGTCACACTGTTTCAGGAATGCAGGTAAGTAAAGTGAACCTGCCTTCCCCTAATCTGCGAAGTTTCCTTTGTTGAGAGTAATGAATTCCTTCATGAACCAGTCTGCATTTCCTTTGCAGTCAATCAAATCAGCGTCTGAGCAAGAAGTATAAGGAACCTAGCTTGTTTCCCTGTAAGAGCATTCTGTCATTAAAGGTGCTGTCATTGCAACCTGAAAGCAAGCATGTGGACTGTGCATTTTCAACTCCCAAGAGGGTATATGCAATCTAAGACCCTTGCTAAGTATTTTGTAAGTCTGAATACTCATCCTGATGTGCACTTTGTGATGTTCTTTCTCTGTTATAGGTTCATAGGTTGGTACTAGGCTATAGGCCCTAGGGCCTATACAAGCCTAGCCATAACAATTCCCTGGCTATTTCTTCCCACAATATTTACTTCCCTGGACCCCTGTCTAGCAGGGCAGCTGACGTGATCCCCGGGGTGAATTGCCTATCTCTCATCCAGTCATCAAGGTTCGTTTTGAAGAGGGCCAAAGAGGCACTCTGCTTGACATGTATGGGCAGTCTATTCCAGAGTCTGGGGAGTCTCTGGGTCAGGAACCTATCCCTCCAGCATGTTTTGTTCATTAGCATGTCCAGTAGCTCTAGGTTTGACATGGCCTTGTATGTTAAGCAGAGATCGCCTCTGAGTAGACTATATGCGACCGAGTATAGGTGGAGTTTTTTTAGATGGTCAGCATAGGGAATCTGCTTTAGGCCCGTCATTCTTTTAGCGAGGTATTTTTGCGGCCTTTCCAGTTGTTGCAGATGTCTTGAGCGGTACATACCAAACTGGGCGTTGTATTCTATAATGGGTCTAATGAGGGATGAGTACAGTGGGACAATGACCTCCTTTTTTCTGGATGAAAACCCCTTAGTGATATATAGGTTAGGTCCCAGAGATCATAGCATCTTTCTACTTTACCACCTTGATAAGGAATCCGTGATTTTGAATAATGTGATCAAGGTGGTGTTCCTTTCTGCCATGCTTTAATTCAAGGTGGGACCATTACTTTGGCTAGCTTTTCTAGGTTCTAGTCCCCTGTGGTAAATCTGATATTTGAGAAACTGGCAAACCTACCTAACTCTGGAATTTTGTAATGAGTTTATTTCCCTCTGTAACTTTGATTTTGCTGATGTTGGGGCTTAGATGTCAGACTTTGGTATATGCCCATAGAAGATGGCACAACTTACGCAGTCCCCCTTCAAAGCTGAATTTGGGCAAGCTAACCTGGGTGTTCTCTTCCTGAAAATGTTTTCTATGACCATGCTGAGGACCTCCAAAGATGAAACAGACCCTCATTAGAGGAGAGGTCCTGTATGGTATTCCTCATTCTCCTTCTATTTCTTCTGTCCCATATCAGTTTTCAAGGAAGAAGTCTCTCTGTGGCATGAGAAATGCCATGAGGTATTGTGCAGTGTTTCTTTTAACATGCCAGCTAAGTCCCTAAGAAGCAATTGCATTCCTGACAGCTGTGTAAAGTTGGTTGTAGAAGAGTGGTTCTTCATGTTCACCCCACCAAAAAAAACTACAAGAATGTATTGGATCCTAAATGTGGCACTCAATATCCCAAGGGCTTTGCTTCCACCTCTTCCTGGTTTTATAGGGAATGGAAGACATTGGCCTAGTAATGACCTTCAGCAGTTTCAGTGAGAACATCTGGTAGGAAAAGTTCTAATGGTATTTCTTCAAGGAAGTCTTGACTCTTCTCCGCTGTAACATTGGAGTTTATGCAGAAAATTAATTTGGTTCATTCTTTGTGACCATCACAGTAAAAAATGCAGCCATTCTGTCTCTTATCTTAATCAAGTATGTTTACAGAGGTACTAGTCGTTGAGGAGACTTTGCGGGAGAGAACATTATGTATTTCTATGTCTGGACAACATGATGTCCTTCAAGGATGCATCTGCAGTCATAACATGTGGGTTGTCCTGCCTCAGGCAGCCCTTCGGTCGGCCGGATTCCAAAGTCTGGGTCTGGCCTCGGCAGAGCGTCTGTGGTATAAAAGCATCAGCCGACGCCATTTTCCTCCGTCTTTCTTGCCGCGCGGTGCCCGAAGCAGAAGCAATTTGCAAGTGCCGGTCGGTCAGATCCTGTGATTCAGCTACCGAAGACTTCGAAAAAGCTAAGTACCCCGTTGGGGACTCTTTCTTGCCTCAGCCGATGTCAGATAAAGTAAATAATTGTTTAACTTGTGGGAAACAAATACCTCATAAGGATTTCCACTCTTACTGCCTCCCTTGCTTAGGCCCAGACCACGACGTCTCGGCCTGTTCAGCCTGTGCTTCCTTCTACCGACGAACTCTTAGACGTCGGTCGGAGTTTGCAGAGGAATTCTTTGGGGCTAATTTTGCATATAAGATGCCATCGGAGACTCCGACGTCGCATTTGGTGAAAAAACGGAAGGACAAGGACCGACACTCGCGGCCCGCGGTTTCGGCTAAAACCACGGTAAGGCCTACCGCGAGTGTCTCGGTTTCAGCTGAAACCGAGTCCTCGGAGCTTCCTTCAACCGAATCCACTCAACCGACCACCGTGGCCCTGGAGGCCCCGGCTGAGTCGGCTACTGAGCTACCTACCGAAACCAGTGTCCAGGAAATGTCCGACACCATACCTTTGGACAAATCTACTCCTGCACGTGGGGCAGCTAGACCCCCTGCTTCCATGTCCATTAAGGCTTTTTCCAGGGCTAAAGCTGCCAAACTTTCTAAAGCTTTGCCTCCCAAAACTACCTCCCAGAGGCCTTCTTCTAGTTCTCAGATCCTCAGCCTTGCAGAGGATCTTATTTCTTTAATTAGAGGTTCTCAGCCTCGCCCGGACAGGGGCTCTCACCCACCACCAGACAAAAGGCCCAGGACTGAGCCCTCTGACCAACACTCATCAGATGAGTCCACGGATGGATCTGAGTTAACAGACTACCAGGAGGAGGCTTATTCGCCCTATGAGGATTCTGATGCTGAAGAATCTATTCCTTCGGCCTCCCCTCCTGAAGAGTTTTCTTTTGGTGAGACTCTACACTCCATGAGAGAGCATTTTCAATGGCAGGGTCAGGAATTCTCTGATTCTAGAAAGAGATTAAAGACCTTTTTGCATTTGCCTCAACATAGGCCCTTAGCTATACCTCCTGTTTTGAATGTTATTGATGATGTGTACAGTGATGTTAGTACAGCCCCTGATACTCTCCCCCCGGCACCTGCCAAACCTGATAGATACTACAGGGTCCCGGATTCTCATTTTCATCTGTATAAGGCCCATTCCGCAGACCCAGATACTATTTCTCAGGGCCCTAAAGGGGTTGCAGCTGCCACTGCCAAAAATCCTCTACCTTCTGAAAGGGAATCTAGAGCTTTAGAGAGATGGGGAAAGAAGGTATATACTTCTGCAACTCTTTCCGTGAGGGCATTAAATTGTCAATTTCATATGATACAGTACCAAGAGTATTTGTTAGATGAACTGAATAAGAAGCTTTCTTCTTCTGAACCCCTTGACCGTAAATCCCTTCAGGATCTGGTACATAACTCACAGCAGGTTAGTAATCATTTCTTAAAGTGTGGTTATGATGCACTGGAGGCTTCATGTAGGTCAGCTATGACTGGGGCAGTTATTCGTAGGCATGCCTGGCTGAAGGAACAGTCTCTGCCAGACCATGTTAAAGCTAAACTCCTGGATGCTCCAATGGAAAAACAAAAAATTATTTGGCTCCTCGGCTCAGGAGGTCTTAAAGAAGTTTGAAGAAAAGGCTAAATCTGTGCAAACAGTTAAGGATTTTCTGCAAGTACAACCACCGAGATTCAGCAGAAACTGGCCTACTAAGAATTGGTCCTTTCCAGACTTGGAAAGAGCCCAGAGAGGCAGGAACAGACGTCCCAGAGGTAGAGGGCAAGCTAGGGGCTCCTACAGAGGCAGTCAGTGGCAGCCTACCAACCAGCGAGGTAGTGCAGCAACAGCAACAACAACTACTACACCAGGACAGACACAATGACTTCACTTTGATTCCGCCTACCAGGGCTCACTTGGAAGCACCCTTGGGCGGAAAGCTTTCTTTATTCTCAAAAAACTGGCATTATATTACAAGGGACACATGGACACATCAAATAATAGACAAAGGATACAGGTTCCACTTCCACACTTTGCCAAGAAGAAACGGAATGCCAAACCTGCCACCAAATCAGAGGGCAGAGGCATTAAAGCAGATCAACAACTTACTTCAAATGAAAGCCATAGAAAAGGTACCTCTTTCAGAACAAGGTCAAGGATACTACTCCAGATTATTCCTTGTTCCAAGAAAAGAAAATCAATGGAGGCCTATTCGACCAAGTTGCAGAAGACACCTCCGATTTCTTGCAGGATCAGAGCATTATCAATTCTCAGCATTGCCCTTTGGCTTATCTACTGCGCCCAGAGTATTCACGAAATGCCTGGCATCAGTAATTGCACACTGCAGACTTCAGGGGATTCAAATCTACCCATACCTGGACGACTGCCTTATACAAGCGGACAACAAGGAAAATTTGATAAAGGACTTGGCATATGCCATCCACCTACTACAGGCCTTGGGATACACAGTCAACATCCAAAAATCAAGACTTGTTCCATCCCAAAGGATAACCTTTTTGGGTGCAGATCTAGACACAACCACCCAAATGGCCTTTCTCACAGAAGAAAAACAAAAACAACTTCTGGATTACTTCATGAATCTGACTAGACAAACTCAGCTAACTGCAAGGAAAATCCTGCAGGCCCTGGGTTACATGGCATCCTGCATAATTCTGATTCCACAGGCCAGGCTGCATATGAGAAAATTACAATGGTACCTAAGGAGTGTATGGTCTCAGCACAGTCACAGTTTGGAAACTTTGATACCAATCATTCCTTGCCTTCAAAAGGAATTCCTGTGGTGGGCTTATGCCTGCCAGTCCAACAGAGGGTTGCCTTTCAACAAACCAAGAACAAAACAAACCATCACCACGGACGCTTCGAACCGAGGATGGGGAGCACACATGGAGGGCAAATGTATCCAAGGCCTATGGTCTCAAGGACAGCTGCACATGCACATAAACCAAAAGGAAATGCTGGCAGTGATACACGCAATCGAGGCCTTCAAACCTTTCCTCCATCAAGGCCACCTGTTAATAAGGACAGACAACACCACAGTCATGTGGTACATAAACAAGCAGGGAGGCACACATTCCTACCCTCTATGCAGGCTGACTATGAATCTATGGGAGCTATGCCTGAAACTCAATATCCAACTACAGTCCCAGTTCGTGCCAGGGAAAGAAAATGTACTGGTAGACAGCTTAAGCAGAACTACCATGGATGCACACGAATGGATGCTGCACCCAGATATCTTCCTACTCTTAACAAAAGCATGGGGAAAGCCGGAGATCTGTTCGCCTCCCCCCACAACAATCAACTGAAGACATTCTGCTCAAGGACATACCACCCAAAAGCTTGGAGGGTGGACTCCCTCTCTTTCAGCTAGAAAACTCTAAAAGTATATGCCTTCCCACCTCTCCAATTAATATCCAAGGTTTTACTGAAGATCAGGGCGGAACAGCCAAGAGTGATTCTGATAGCTCCAGACTGGCCAAGGCAGCACTGGTACCCACTATTGAGAAGCGTGTCACAGGCAAAACCATGGCCTCTCCCCCTATGGCCTCTTCTTCTGACACAGAACAACTTCAAGATCATGCATCCCAACTTGAAAACATTGCAACTAACTGCCTGGAAAATTCCATAAATCCCCCTCACAATAACTTACACAGAGAGTAAAGGACATTATTATGGAAGCTCGCCGGCCTTCCACAAGGAAGACATACTCCGCAAAATGGAAAAGATTTCTCATTTGGAACACAACAAAAGGCTTAGATGTGACAGTGGTGAGTATGACACACATTCTGGAATACTTAGCAGAATTGTTCCACAACGGCCTGTCCTATTCTTCCATTAAGATTCATGCCTCAGCAATTTCAGCAGAATACAATGTGGATCCACCTATCTTCTCGCACCCTCTCCTCAGGCAATTTCTGAGAGGGATCAAAAACATCAATCCTCCAAGAAAAACCCCTTTACCTACTTGGGATCTCAACTTTGTGCTGGAGAAACTAACACTTCCTCCCTTTGAACCAGCAGCATCGGCGGATCTACAGTTTCTGTCTTGGAAAACTGCATTCCTTCTGGCCATAACTTCAGCAAGAAGAGTATCTGAGTTACAAGCTTTAATGGCAGTACAGCCATTTCTTATCTTCCGTCAGGACAGAGTTTCACTAAGAACCAATCCTACTTTTATGCCAAAGGTGGTATCTAGGGTATCCCTGAACCAAGCTCTTCACTTGCCTACATTCTTCCCAAATCCATAAAATAGAGGGGAAAAACTTCTACACACTCTGGATATACACAGACAACTACGCTACTACTTGGACAGAACTAAAAGTTTCAGAAAAACTGACCAACTCCTTGTAGCATATGCTGCTGGGGTACAAGGAAAAGCAATATCCAAACAGACAATTTCAAAGTGGATAGGAAATTGCATTCGATTTTGTTACTCCTTTCATGGAAAGACAGTTCCTGCAAACATCAGGCCTCATTCAACAAGGGCCACAGCCACCACTACAGCCTTCCTAAGAGGGGTGGCTACCAAGGACATTTTAGAAGCTGCTACATGGAGCTCCGTGCATACATTTGCCAAACATTACAATTTACCTTTATTCTCCAGATCCAGAGCGGGTTTTGCTACAGCAGTCCTGCAGGGGATCTTAACTACACCATCCTTTTCTTAGTACCTCCTCCCCCAGATTGGCTATAGTATTCTACCCACATGTTATGACTGCAGATGCATCCTTGAAGGACATAG
This sequence comes from Protopterus annectens, assembly GCF_019279795.1. Taxonomy (NCBI): domain Eukaryota; kingdom Metazoa; phylum Chordata; order Ceratodontiformes; family Protopteridae; genus Protopterus; species Protopterus annectens. Next base: position 1,398,871,772 of record NC_056743.1, on the reverse strand, counting down.
TACAGTTTTGTACCTACCATAAATGTAGATGTCTGATAGGTATGCGTCTGCAGTCAGGGTTACCCTCCCTCCTTCCCCTCTGTGGTATTCCTAGGGTACTTACCCCTCCATTAGCTAGCTGGGGGATCTATTATGGTGTATTTGTTTGTATATATATGTATATATTTTTTGGAAAATGTTTGGAATTCTACTGCATTCCTCCAAATTTGGCCTTCCTAGAGGGCACCTGGCATCTGGGGCAAGAAACACTGAGGAAAATGGCGTCGGCTGATGCTTTTATACCCCAGACGCTCTGACGTCGGGGAAAGTGCGACATCAGCCGAGGCCAGACCCAGACTTTGGAATCCGGCCCACCGAAGGGCTGCCTGAGGCAGGACAACCCACATGTTATGACTGCAGATGCATACCTATCGGACATCTACATTTATGGTAGGTACAAAACTGTACTGTCTTCATAATGCCAATATGGAGAATGCCTGATAGTGTCCTTTGCTTCGACACTTCTGTGGTTGCAAACCCTGGTAGTCTTCAGAAACTTTGAGAGGTCACCCAGAGCCCCACCAGCGAAAATTGACTTAATTGTATTGAGCAGACAGACACTCATTAATGCAAGTCTTTTTTTCCCACAGCAATAACCCATGCATTCAGAATCCTTGCTTCCTGCGTAAGGATTTTGTGTTTGATCATCCTGAGCTTCTTAATTCTTACGGTGATCTGATTTCCATGCCTGAGGATGGAGGATGTTGCATTGGACTTAGTGAGATATTAATAGTTCGGATGTCATCATATGTTCCCTTTTTACGCTTGAGTTAACCTATCCTATTTCATTATAGATTGGCCTTAGTGATCCCATGGTCGATAATAGTATATTACTTCTAAGGAGAATAAGTGGGATTATGCCATAGATAATTTGAGGGGAGCCACACATGGGATAAAGTATTTAGGAGCTGCCTCTTTCTGTCTGAACTATGTGGCTAGGGAGTCTGTTCCACAGCAGCAGTATCCGCTCTGAGATGCACCTGTCCCTCCAAGCCATTTGTTGATGGTGCAAAAGAGATTTTGATCCCTAGGCTGAGTATTTCTGATGCCATTTGACTTCCTGATGTGCAATAAATCCATCAGTAGTGGGTGAGGGGATGCTTTCATATACCTTCTTTTGGTGTCAGACCCTTGTTACTGGGCTGTAGAGTGATGGACAGTTTCCACCAATCTCTGTGTGGGTCTTCCATTCTGTATGTATAACCTCTTGCATGTTTTGGTCATGGATTTTATTTTAGCGGATTGAGAGCTTTTCTCAGCCCCTTCATGATCCAAGGTAAAGTACCCTTCCCCTTATGAGAAGGGAGCTCCATCTGGGGCTAGACATTGGTATAATGGTTAAGTCATTTGCCTCACAATTACGAGGTACAGGGTTTGATTATCACCTTTTGGAAGGAAAGTTGGCTAGGCTTAAAATGGCCAGCAAGGGCAGCCAGCCTAACTTGGGAGTTAGCAAGCTGAGGTACAAACCATGTTTCTTGACATGAAGCATTTGGAAGGTGAGATGTGACAGCTAGTTTATCGTGTGATATATAAACATTCAAGGTGGTTCAATTAGATGATGCATATCTACCAGTAGGCCATAAAAAGAAAGATTAGTTTTACAGCTGTTCACTTATAAGGAGAAGTAGATTTCCTGTCTCCCTAAGCCACAGTTCCAGTCCTGTTGAGAGTTGCAGGTTCAAGAATGTCTGACAAGCTCGCTAAACAGTAGAGTTAAACCTGTTTGCCACAGTCCTTCCCTAGTCTTCAAAGTCCAGCTGGACAAGAGGGAATTGGTGGTGGAATAATGATTCCTTCTTTGGCAGGTAAGGTCCCTGCATGCTTTCCAACCATTTCCTCCAAATCTGTGATCGATTTAACAAGTCAGCGAAGATCACAACTTAACTTCATTTCTGCACGGTGGCTAAGAAGAGTGTCATTTTAGGGTGTTGAGGGCCCTCTAAGGATTGAAAACTTTTCCAGTTCAAGTGAGTAAAGTGCAATTCAGTCTGAGTAACATGCAACTTCCCTTCAGACCTTGACTTATTTCTTTAATCCTTTGCCCATACCAGATTTTCTGCTGAAGTTAGATGTAATATGTAGTTATCGGGTAGCCTTCCCTTCATTGGGTTTATTCAGCTAAGTTAAAGATGTTTTCCAGTTACATGGAAAGACATCTTAAACTGCCTGTCATGAAGCTTGCTGGCAACCCTAACATGTCTTGGGTCCTCTTAATAGCCTCAGTTATTCCCCAATCTGGGAGCACATTTTTTACTTCTGTGCACATTATGACCTTGTGGAGGGGGTATAACTTTCTTTCATCGCTAGCTGTTTAAAAGGTTCCTTAAAGGGGTTTTTCATCATTGTCATCCTTTGAAGAACATCTTCTCCTCTTTGGGACTTGTACTTAATGATTGACAAGCTTATCCTTGCTCCATTGATATCAGCTAGTCATGTAGACCTGAAATTCATCTCTTCTTTTGGCTGCCATCCCTTCTGTGCACAGGATCTTAAAACTGCAAGCCTGTGTTTGTAAACAACTCCATTCCTATTCTCCACATATGTCGGGTGTCTCTTAGGACCAGCCCACATGTGTGTATATGTGTGTGTATATGTGTGTGTATGTATGTATGTATATATATATATATATATATATATATATATGTGTATGTATATATATATATATATATATATATATATATATATATATATGTGTATGTATATATATATATATATATATATATATATATATATATATATATATATGGTTCCACTTGAAATCATCGAATTACCATTTCATCGAATTGCAAATCATCGAAAACTCGTATCATCGAATCTCAAATCATCGAAAACTATAAAGCAACTACAAGTAACATCCCAGACACTGTTTACCACTACAGTGGGGTTAGAAAATAACCTCTTTCCTCCACTGTAGTGCAACCTTGGAGTTGGTATATTTATTTACAGGGGGTGTGGGGGGGCAGAACTAAAAACTTTGTGGAATGTTATTTGTAGTTGCTTTATAGTTTTCGATGATTTGAGAATCGATGATATGAGTTTTCGATGAAATGAGTTTTCGACGATTTGGTCTCGATGATTTGCAATTCGATGAAATGGTAATTCGATGATTTCAAGTGGAACCATAGATATATATATATATATATATATATATATATATATATATATATATATATATATATATATATATATATATATATGTATGTATGTGTGTGTGTGTATGTGTGTGTGTGTGTGTGTGTGTGTGTGTGTGTGTATGTGTGTGTATGTGTGTGTATGTGTGTGTATGTGTGTATGTGTGTGTGTGTGTGTGTGTGTGTGTGTGTGTGTGTGTGTGTATGTGTGTGTGTGTATATATATATATATATATATATATATATATATATATATATATATATATAGTGTATATATATATATATGTGTGTGTGTATATATATATATATATATATATATATATATATAAATAACACTTAATTCAACCAATAAATTCATTAATCAATTAAAAGAAGTTAATTACACTTTGTTCAAACATATTTCACTATAAAACAGAGATGTGCCCCCCAACACTAACATTACAATTGACAAAAGTGCAAAGAGTGAACTATAAACCATATTCTTATATATAAAAAATATTCTTATATATAAAAAACATATTTTGCCTGTGTGGATGTAAAATCATTGTACACCAATATCAATATTAGATTAGGTCTGGAGGCAATAGTTAAAATGTTGGGAGGAGGACCTAAAACTACATACATCTGTCAACTTTTAGAATTTGCTTTAATGCATAATTATTTTGTTTTTGAAGAAATTTTTTATTTACAGCTGGAAGGAACTGCAATGGGGGTGCTGCTTTGCCCCTTTGTATGAAGTTGTTTATGGCATATTTTGAAAATGTTTATTTATGGAACTGATTTCTTTAAAAACAGAGTTGTTATTGTTTAAAAGATTTCTTGATGATTTGATGTTTGTATGTAGTGGAGATATTGGTGAATTTGATCAGTTTATAGATTTACTTGGCCGTAATGCATTTGTCTTGGAATTCACTCAGAGTGAATAGGAAATGTATGCAATTCTTGATGTTGAATTTTATATTGATAAGGGCTTTTTGCAGTACAAACCCTTTCATAAGGAGACTGCAGCGGACAGTTTTCTTGAAGCAAGTAGTGCTCATCCTGACCATTTGATTAAATCACTACCATATGGGGAATTCAAAATGATACAAGCTAACACGTCTGATGTAATAATATTAGAGAGGGAGTTTTCATTGGTCAAAGATAGGTTATTAAAGTGGGTTACAGCAGGGAATGTTTAGATGAGGCCCTAGTGAAACTTGAAAATAAAAGGGGCCATAGGAGATCAAATGGTAAATCAATTCAAAGTAGGGAAGACCTTAAGAATAATGACTTGTATATGGTGGATGCTGAACCCTTATTTTGTGTTAGTAAATTTTCCCCCTTCTCTGGGGTACTCAGAAGGTTGGTTAATGACCTTTGGCCCGTTATTTGTAGGGATGAATTAGTGGGTAAATTGTTCCCTGAAAGGGTTGTTTTTTCATATGGTAGGTTTAATAATTTAAGCGAGTTATTAAGAATGAAAAATAAGATTCAGGTAGTCAAAAGGAAAAGTTTGTATTTCCATGTGGGGGTTGCAAAATATGTGATAAAATACAGAATGTGGATGGATGGACTATTAATGGAAACTAATTTTTTGTAAAAAAAAATTAGTTTAATTGTAATTCATGTGGTGTGGTCTATCATTGGGTGTGGATGCACACCATGTAAATGGTATGTGGGGCAGACAAAGAGAAAGGTAAAACTCAGAATTTTGGAACATCTAGGAGCTGTTAGAAACAAGAGATTAGATAGTCCAGTGGCGCAGCATTTTTGCAGCACACATGGAGGTCAGATAGCTTCTTTTTTAGTGTACTGGCAAAGCCATATGGTGAACAAATTTTGGGGGATGAAGAATTCTAAAGGAAGTTGGTTAAATTGGAATCTAATATAATTTATTTTGGAACTTTATTCTCAAAAGGTCTTAATCTTGAAATAGAGTGGGGTGTTTAGTTTATATTTGGTGTACATAAACAACTAAGAATTTAGTGTAAAAATAACACAAGGATTAGTAAAATAAGAAGAAATAATAATATTCACATGTCCAAAGATTATACATATATATATATATATATATATATATATATGTGTATATAAAGATTTTAATTGTTATATAGTACTTTAATAGGGCTTAGGATAGTCCTAATTAAGTTTTTGAGAAATGTGTATGTTTAGATAGTGTAAAATCTAAATAAGTGAATAAAATGATGAAATATAAAGATATTATTAAATAAGTGAACGTGGTACATTTTTTGGTTATACACTATCAGATGTTTTTTATATATAAGAATATTTTTTATATATAAGAATATGGTTTATAGTTAACTTTTTGCACTTTTGTCAATTATAATGTGTTAGTGTTTGGGGGGGCACATCTCTGTTTTATAGTGAAATATGTTTGAACAAAGTGTAATTAACTTGTTTTAATTGATGAATTTATTGGTTGAATTAAGTGTGGGGATGGAATATAAAATGCTGCCTGATTTGTATGAGGTTATTCCATTGAAGGCTGGTGGGGCCGAGGTCCCAGAGTGTATCAATAAAGAAAGTTTGGCAGCGGCAGCAGTGCTCTGTTTTTTTGAGGTGAAGTCTGGTTGGACCTGGGAACACAGTTGCATAAATTTATCCTTATAAAATGTTTCCTAATACTACTGTTGGGCCCTTTTATGTCCCTGTATCACCTTTAGCTGATGTACTATGACTCACAGGTCTCATGTTGCCCAGTCATCATTGCTTCTTTATGTGCTTGCCCATGTATGAACTTTCCCCATTTGGACCTTGTAGGGGGCTACATTACATCACAGTCCTGTGAAAATGTGAAAACTCTTATCTCTGTGAGAAAGAAGGACAGTGAGTCTCCTATATTGTACAACTTTGTAACTCATCTACAGAGAACTGCCCTTTACACATGTTAAGGTTCATGAAATCTTGTATGGATTGACCCTGTGGCCTCACCTCCCATTTGTAAGAATTATCTGAATGAGTATTAGATGAAAGATGAGGAGTTTTCAGTCATCTCTTTGTGGTGACCGTCATGAAGAATGTCTTTAATGCTGCCTGCAAGCCCTCCCAGCTGTGAAGCTGCAGTATTTGGGAAAGATGTTGTCCCTCATAATCTCTTGCTTATACTGAGCAAGATCTTGACTCCTTCACTGTGTACTTGTACTGAATTTTGTGTGATCTCAGAGGCTGTAGTAAGCACAGTACTTTTCTACCAGTCAATGAGTCTGAAGTTGTGATCAGGGTTGTCTAGATTGTTTTCCCTTTTGCCATTTTTGGGCTTAGTTGTAAATTGTTAATCTTGCCTGTCCAAAGTCAAGTTTTCTGTAGTGGATCAAGCACTGAGGGAAGCTTTTTCCCTCCCTGTGGCTAAGCTGAAGCAGAAAGTTGTGAAAAGATAGGTTCCAGAGTAGGCTTCCTTGTGGTTCGCTTCAGTTTTGATAGGGTGCAAGCTCAGACACATACCTGTGTAGGATGGTCTTGTTGAGGTTCTTTCCATCTTGGATGCCCCTTTGAGCAGATATTTCCTGCCCAGCCTTCTTAGGATCTCTGAATGTCTTGAAGAAACGGGCCTTCACCACTTGTTCCATACGTAGTAAACCCAAAGAAGCAGCAGCTTCCTTGCATGCTAAGGAAGACGATTGTCATATCTCCTCTAGTGACTGCTGAGTCACCCAAGAGAGCAGCCCTTTTGGCCTAGCAGTCAGTCTTGAGGCCTGTCTGGAACTATCATTCAGTTGTGGATCTCAAGTTTGCCCCACCTTTTGAGCAAAAACAAAAGACTAGTAGATTGCTGACATTTTCAGAGACATCAGAAAGCTTTTAGATTGCTGTATCAGTGAAGTTTTTTTATGGGACAGTCTGTTAATGCAAACATCTTGGGTCAAGATTAAAGTGTACTTCTCAAGGAATGAGTCCTAGAAAATTGTCTGTCTTCCTGAACAAAGTCAACAGGTTCTGGTAGTTTTCAGGGTATTCAAGTGTAGTCAAACCCAGTAGTGTCACTGGACATATTCTGTCATGTCAGTACTTGTGGTCATTACAGGAGTTTCTTCTGAACCCTCAGGGTGAACATCACATTCAGGACAGAGTAGTGACACACAGACTTTCCCCTGCATTTAAAATCTTCAACAAGGGGTTGGCTTTGGTGGCCAGTGACTTAGAAATAGAAGGATCTCCACATGTACCCTTACCTGGATGACTGCCTTCTTAGAGCCGCATCAGGGATCTTCCTGGTAGCAGCTCTAAAAAATGGGAGCTGCCATGGCTCCAGTCCCCACAGTGACCATAAATTTTGAATGTCCTCTCTGATCTCATCTCAGAGGATTGATTTCACTGTCAAGCAGTTGGGTAGTCTCTTGTTCCAATTGTTACTTCCTATGGAGAGGGTCTAAAAAGTTATTGGCTGTGACAGTCCGAGTAAGGATCCATTGAAGGATACAAAGTTGGTTTCTCCCGCACCTTCTAAGCTTGATTGCCACCATGATCTCATTATGGAAAGCTGCTTCCAGGTCGATGACTAATTTGGTCCAGCAGCCAGTCTTTCAAAAATGAGGGATATGCAGCAGTTGTACCCCCTAACCCCCATGCAGTGAGACATAGTGTGTCTGACAGAGCCAGAGAGGCATCAGTCTGACAGCACTTCACACTGTCTGAAGTGTTTTTAGCCTGATGCCTTGATGACAGCACTTCACAGGTACTGTAGTATGATATGAACATTCTGGTAGACTGTTGGGCCTTGCCTGCAGCAGTGACTGGACTGTAGTTGTCTGCTGTTTTTTGCCATGAGGGCAGGGTTGTAGCCCAGCACCAAGTGGTCAAGCTGTTCCATAAAGTAGTGTTGCATTTCCATCCTTATTTAAAGAATTCTATTACCCATCACGTTTGAATTTCACTATTAGGACTGGTAAGCCCCCTGTTCAGAGTTGTAGTTTCAGGTTGAAGCTCATTTCATGAGAAATATTTTTTAAAGAACACTTTTGCTCACAGAACCTTGAAGCCCATTTTGTTTAGTAAACCATATCTGGTCTTTTCACAAGGATCAAGTGTCCCTTCAGACTAAATCAGTTTTTTTCCCTAGATATGGTTTGTGAATGGTCTGTGATCCATTTTTTTTCATACCTCTGTTTTCTTCACCATTAAGAATCCGAGTCACACCCTGTGGTATACACTATCAGCTCAGATTTTACCAGAAGACAGTGCACAAGTTTGGAAAACCTCAAGTTTAGAAAAAAACTAACAGCCATTCATCTCCTATGGTCTGATGAAAGAAAGAGACTAGCAGGTGGCAAGCAGACTCATTCTTAGTGAATTGGCAGCTGCAGTATCTCTTTCAGATGACTCTTCAACCTTGAGGAAAGTACTGTGGTCAAGGGCCAGTTTGCTAGAGGCATGGCAGTTTCCATTGCTTACTTCAGAAGTGTTGTCATTCCTGTCGTTAGTACTGCCACATCCAGCTAGTCCCCTTTTTACCTCGCCTTGCATTAAATTTTGGCTTGCAGTTGTAGTTGTCGCTCCTTGTTTGGTGCTTCTGTACATCAGGACTTTGTTTTGTGATCCTTAGATATTTAGCGTTCTTCTGACTTCCATCTATTGTTGACCATTCAGGGAATATCGTCAGTGTTAGATACAATAGATACATTCTTCAATGTATCTACTGATCTAGGAGGGGGGTCTCTACTATGTGAGACCTGGTTACATTTTTGCTATCATCTATGCTTGAACACCATCCAGCTTTGATATATCCATGCTTGTAAGTTGTGTACTATAAAAGTGTCAGGTCTTGTTTTGAATTTCAAAAAAGTGCTCAGTGCTTTGGTTGGGGGTGGGGGATTAGCGGCATCATACCCATGAGTGAGGGAACTTCAGAGAAAAAAAATAGTGAATTGGATCTGAAGAAAGGATAATTCCAGACAATGGCCAGCAAGGAATGGCCCCTCATAGCTCATATATGGTGAGAACATGCTTATTACATATTTATCTTTTATATATGGTCTACAGGTAAACGTTCTTTGTGAACTGTCTTCTTTTCTTAATCTTTGTTAATTGGTTTCTTTATTTGTTCAGGAATTACTTTTTTTTTTTTTTCTACCTTGAGACATCATTTACCCATCCCAGCTCCCCAGTGCCCCACAACCACTCTGGGTACTACTAGTTATCTCAGACCCGTGGACTTAATTCCAGTTTTGCTGGTTTGGGTAGTGGACACTAAGGGCATCTTGGAGACTTGGTCATCATTGTATCCATCCTGTTTTTTTTTTTCTTTTCTTTATATATTCTATCAACTTCCTTCTCCAGTTTCTGCTCTTGAGCAACTCCTTGGACCATCCTACTGTAAGAGTGCATCGCCAACAAATGCCCTTCCGACTGGGATGAGCACTCCTATCCCTCCCTGCCACTTTGTCAGTTGCCTGAGCTGCTTATCAAACCAAGGTACGCTGGGCCATAGTCAGGACTTTATCCCTCTATGACACCAGAGCAGCTGTAAATTACCATAGTCTAGAACTGGAATGTGAAGAACTATTTCCCCATTTCTTAATGTTAGATGCCTGTCAATGAATGAGGATCACTTGAGCTGCCTACTTTTTACTGTTTGCATCATGCACTGGCTAAAAAATGGAACTCCTGTGAAAAGTATTAGAAGATGTTCTTGCTTATCACTGTTACAGTATTCTGTACTAAAGGGATGTCCTGCTGAGGATAGCCTAATCTCCAGCCAGCATAACAAAGCCTTTATTCATTCCAGGTGTCGTATATCAGACGTATATCCTTATGTATAAGGTGCAAGATACATATATGATGTATAGACTCCTAATTCTTAGAGCTTCTTTAGTGCCAATCCACACAATACCTCTGAAGTCAAAAACTGTATGCCGTTCACCAAACTGGTTCATCTACCTTCACCGGATGTCTCTCTCTAGTTGGATGAAGAAGCCGAGGACTGACCAGTGCCAGCGTTCGTTCCCCCTGCCCCGACCCATTTGGAGGCTGACATAGAGCTGCCAACTCGCACCCTCTTCTGAGACTGTGCCTACGTCTGGTACAGATGTAGAGGGGGAACCACGGCGGATTTATATCTGCCTAGGGGGATTCCCCAAAGTTTAGTCAGGGAAGAGGTACCTGTTACCTTCTTTGAATCTAGGCAGGGTATGAACTTCCTACATTTGTCAAGGCAGGCAGGGTATGAACTTCCTACATTTGTCAAGGCAGGCGTTTCTTTAAAAAAGAAACAGAAAGCCAGACATAGCTGTAGTGGCCAATGATCCTCACAGGGTGGCAGAGCTTTACTCAGGGGCTGTTTAATGCCTTTATGGCTCTGAAACCCCACAAGGATGGTCTGTCCCTGCTGCTGCTTCCTGCTCTTCCACCCCATCTAAGAGACCTAAGGATTCTGATTCTTCTGATGAAGAGGTGAACTCTGAATCCTTAGCATATTCCTCACAGATATCCTTTGGCTCTGAGGTCTAATGAAGAAGATTTTTTGTCCTCGGACTCTCTTTTGAGGAATTATCTTCTGGGACAAACTGGTCTATAGGGTGGAACACTTTAAGCGGGATTGTAATAAGATTTCATAGGTTCAAAAGAGATATTGTAAACTCTTGCATATGGAGTCATTCAGACCTCCTGCAGTCCTTCCTGTCTTAGTTGACATTTTGGACTCGTTTACACTAACTTTTCAGGCTCCTGACTCTAAACCTCCAGCCCCTAAGAAGCCAGACAAATTTTATAAAGTTCCTGCTGATCATAAATATCTGTATAAAAGTCCTTCATCTGATCCTGCTGTTTCAATAGCCACAGATAAGCCATCCAAGCTGCTTTCCTCTTCAAAGCTTTTACCTTCTGACAAGGACAGCCTTGCTATGGAGAGGTATAGGACCAAAGGTGTATACTTGTGGTAGTTTGGCTTTTAGGGCCATTAATTATCCAACCCACATGACTAGATAGGTCCTGGCTCTTCTCTCCCAGCTGGTGTGGGGAGTGGATTTTACTGATGCACCTGATTCAGACAGTAAGACTTCTGTTCTGTCTTCTGAATTTTGCCTCTCAGATAGTTTAGCATTTCGTTAAATGCAGTTATGATGTAGCTGATGCCACTTTCAGGGCAGCTGCATCTGGTTCTGTCATGAGTAAATATTTCCTGGTCCCTTAGACAATCAAAATATTTTTGGCATTGCCGCTGCAGAAGTTTAAAACCCTACAGGATAAGGGCAAAGTTAAGCAAGACCTAAAACAAAGTTGTTTCTCCTGTACCCAAGTTCCTGAGGAACTCTCCATCAAAATCTTCCTTTGTACATAGGCAACCTAGATGGCGTGCTAGGAGTAAGAGGGTTTCCAAGTGGATTTTCCCCAGACAAACCCACTCAGTTCTAAAGGCTAAAAACCTTTTTCCTTCAAGTCTGCCTCTGGCATCCAGCCTTCCCTACCCCCTCAACCACATTCCTCTGTCCATGAGCCTTACCCTTTCCTTTCCTGTTTGACAAAAGATAACCACATACACGTGGGTTTTCTCCATCACCCATAATGGTTATTTTATGGGTTGGAAGTCCCTTTTTCCATTTTCTGGCCTTCCTCAGACTCCTCATTGCCATCTTCCTCATTTGTCTGGTTCTGTGGGAGAGAACCATCCAACCTGTTCCCTTGTCTCAACAGGGAACAGTTTTCTTTCCAGAATGTTTGATTCCTAGGAAGGAGGGTCATGGAGGTCCATCTTAGACCTGTCCTTTCTCGACACTTTTTGCAAAATTCCTTCTTTTAGGATGTTGTCTCTTCAAATACTTTTCTTCTTTTGCTTTCCTGGTCTCTCTGAAGTTGAATGGCTCTTTAACTCTATATTCCTATTCATCTGTTTCTTCCTCTTATTATCTCTCTGCTTTACCTTGTGATCTTTCTGTTTCTCCAAGGATATTTGCCAAATGTCTGGCCCCTGTGCTAGACTTCTGCAGACTTCAGGGAATTCAAATATTCCCTCACTTGGATGACCTTCTACTTCTAGCTCCCTCTCTTCAACTCCTTCTTCAAAATTTACACTTCCCTATGCTTCTGTGCAATGTGGTGTTCATTTGCAATTTTAAAAAGTCTGTGTTGACTACCTCTTAGGAACAAGTGTTGTGTTGCGGGATTCAGACCATACCAATATTGGCTTGCCTCCTACCTCCCAAGATCCTCTTTTTGACTGCTTATTTCCATTCTCTTCTTCCTCTTGCACTTCGTCCTGCCAGGGAATTTCTCCAAGCTTTCTGGTACATGGCATCCTTTGCTAGACTCCACATGAGGAAATTTCAGTGGTATCTCAAGACTGGCTTCAGCATTACAACCCGCTGGAGTATCTGGTCACTCTCTTACCTTATCTTAAGCTATAACTCTGCTGGTGGATTCTGCAGATTTCACTAAATCCGGGTTTGCCTTTTTAGGTTCCTCTCCCTACTCAGGAGCTGTACAGTGTTTCCAGTCAGGTTGGGGAGCTTCTGCCAACAGCTCGAAAGTCCAGGGTTTTTGGTCCCATCAACAGACTGTGTCAACATCAAAGATGTGAGGTTCTAATCCTAGCTGTGGAGGCCTTTCACTCACTTTGAGTTCCAGGTCATCTAAAAGTTTGTGCAAGTTGGGTCTTCAGGCTTGGGATTTTGCAATCCTCCATCACCTGGTTTTTCAGTCAGTTTATGTCCCTTCAGAGCACAGTCTAGTGGCAGACTCTTAGAGTAAGTCTAGTGGCAGACTCTTTGAGTAAGTCCAGGATGAATTCTAAAGAATGGATACTTCACAGGGAGGTATTAAAGGACGTTGTACATTGGTGGGTAACTCCTCAGGTAGATCTTTTTCTACCCTTCTGGAAAAAAACAACTTTCTCAGTTCTTTGTATTGTACAGTGAATGCCATACCTTTTTTTTGTAAGGGGATATTTCTTTTGGTCTATCCCCTCTCTTCCTCTACTCCCCAGAGTCTTGCACAAGATTATGTGGGACACACCCAAAATCTTGCTGGTGACTCCCTTTTAGACCATTTACCACTGGTTCCCCCTTCTGTTTCACCTGGCCTGGGGCAGTTATCACAAGTTACCTAATAGAATAGATATTCTCACACAAGATAAGGGATCTCTCATTTACACTTGTCCACACTTCAACTAACCTGTAGGTGATAAGGTTTTGATTACTTTCAGGCATCAGTTTTCTAAGGAGTTGCTTTGGGTTTTGCAGGAGGCCAGAAAATAGACTAGAAAATCCTGCATGGCTAAATGGAAGATGGTTTCTGTTTTGTGTCTCAAACATGACTTGGACCCTTTTTCTGTGGGAGTCCGTACAGTCTGTTTGTATGAATTGGTCAGTGCTAGTTTGGCATATTCTTCTTAGTTAATTTGTCTGCCATTTCTGCCTGCCTGCATCTGAGACCACCTCTGGCTTCTAATTTTGAAGTTGAACAATTCCTAAAAGTCATCTTTCATATCAGGCCTCCAAGAAAGCCTATTCCTCGTCCTTGGTGAGCCTGCCTTTTCTTCTTCCCTGCAACATTGTACTTGGAAGACTGTGTTGTTTGCTCTTGGTGGCTCTTGCTTTTGCCAAGGGTTTCTGAACTCAAAGCAGTCATGACAGTTCCTTCTTTTTTTGGTTTTCACAAGGTCAAAGTGCCTCTTTGTAACAATCCTTTTATGCCTAATGTGATTAATTTGTCCTTGAATCAGTCTGTTTATCTTTCCTCCTTTTTGCCTTCTCCACAGACATCTAGTGAGAGGGGTACTGCACACCTTGGATTAATACAGCCAGCTCAGATATTACTTGAATAAGACAAGAAGCATCAGAAAATCTAAGCAACTTTTTTTTTCCTTTCATGCCAGAAAACTATTTGGCAGTGTCTGAGCAAATTGTCTAATCCTGGATTTCCAAGGCCATTTCTTTTTGTTATTCTTTTCATGGCAAACGACTTTCTTCTGTTCATGCTCATTCTGCCAGTGCAGCAGTCTCTTCTGGTGCTTTTTCAAGGGTCTGGATATTAGATCCATCTTGGAAGCCATTACTTGGTCTTTTGTTTACACTTTTACCGAACATAAGTTAGATGCCCTCTCCAGGGCCATCACTACTCTGATAGCACCACTGGCAAAGTTGTACATGAGAAAGCTGCAATTGTACCCAAGATCCATTAGAAGCCAACACTCCCCATCCTTGCAAGAGGTGATGTCCTTCCATTTCACTGTTACAGTAATCTTTACAGTAGGGATCCCCTGCCAAGGGCAGCCCAACATCCAGCCAGTATACCAAAGCCCTTAGGTTACTTTAAGGTACGCCGTATGTCACAAGTATTCTCCTTGCATAACATAGGGCATAAAGGTGACGTCCAGGAGTACCATCTTCAGAACTTTGTAGACAGTACGATCTGTTGATTATTGGTCTGAACGCCCATTCTGTTGCTAGTTCACCAAGCAGTTTCAGATAAGTTCCCCATTGGGTTTTTTTGATCTTATCTTTTAATTTTTGTATTGTTGCTCATGGGGGTTTCATGTCATCCAAGTAGGGAAATGCCAGTGCAGGAGCCAGATTCCCCATGAAGACCATCATGACCAGTGCTTATTTTGTCTCAACACTTCCCATGATCGTGCGTCCTATGCAGTTTGTCAGGCCTTTGTTCCTAATACTTTGAGTAGTCTTTTTTTCTGGCCTTGTATGTAGAGTATCAACGTCTTAAACTTTAGCTGAAGACACAATGGTAGGATCTTCCCACTCAGAGGGACAGCCATCCGTGAAGAAGGCCAAGAAGCCTAGGTTTGATTCTTCTGCTGTGCAACCTCTGCCCAGACGTCTCTCCCAAGGCAAGTGAGAGCCAGGAGGTCCGCCCAGCTCTGCTGTTGTGTTGTTCTGCCATGACTGTTTCGGAGGCCAGTGTGGATCCAACCTTATGCATGTCTTTGGAAGCCCTGCAGACATCTCCTTTGGATGTTCAGGGGGAACCGCGGCTGATTATTTCTGAGGGGCCTAGGGGTGTTCCTCAGATTTTGGTTAGAGAAGAAGTTCCGATTGCTATTATTGAATGCCATTCAGGATCAGAGCCTTCTAAGTTTTATAAGGCAGACATCCCCTTGAAGAAAAAGCAAAAGACTAAGCCTATTTCTCCAGCTCTTGAGGGCTCTTAGAGTGAATGGCAGAATTTTACTCAGGGGTCGTTTAATTCTTTGATGGCTTTGAAACCTCCTCATGAGGGCTGTGTTCCAGCCCCCCCCCCCCGGTCCTCCACTCCCCTTAAAAGACCCAGAGAACAGGATTCCTCTGAGGAGGAGATGGATTCAGATGAGGAATCCCTTGCTTACACATCTCTGATTCCCTCTCCTTTAAACTGTGGGTTTGAGGAAGAGGAATCTACTCGTCCTGACACTCCTTTTGAGGAAATCTCCAGAATGATGGAGTTTTTTTTTTTTTTTTTTTTTTAATGGGATTGTGCCCAGGGTTTTGAGGTACAGAAGCAGTGTTATGAGCTCCAACAAGTGGAGACTCGTAGACCTTATGCCGTGCCTTTCTGTTTTGGCTGCTTTGTTGGATGCCTTTTCTACTCCATCCAAGACTTCTGATTCCAAGCCCCCTGCTCCCAAAGAACTTGATAAGTTTTATAGTGTGCCTCAGGACTGTAAATTTCTATATAGGTCCCCTTCTGTGTTGTCTGGCTTCTCACAAGCTTTTTCAGTTACTTCCTTCTGATAAAGACAGCAGAAATATGGAAAGGCTAGGTAAGGTTTATACCCACGCTGCCTTAGCTTTTAGGGTGGTCAGTTATCACACCCATATGCCTAGGTACATTCTTTCCCAGGCTTGTCAGGTAATTTCTGATCTACCAGACTCTGAAGGGAAGACTTCTGCTCTGTTTCAGTTAGGGACTTCATCCCAAGTGGCTCGCCATTCCATTACGTGTAGTTATGATCCAGATGTTTCTTCTAGCGCTGCTGCCTTTGGTTCTAGGATGAGATATTCCTGACTTCAGCTTCAAGCTTTGCCTGATGATATTAAGGCTAAGTCGATGTATGCTTCTCTGGACAAGTTATTTGTTTAAGTCCCTTCAGGATAAGGGCAAGGCCTTGCAGAAATGTAAGCATGTTTTTGTTTCTCATCTGCTTAAATTTCAGAGAAATTACACCAGTAAGCCAGCCTTTCTTCACAGACAGTCTCACCCTCCCCCAAGGGTAAGAAAGTTGGGAAGTGGGCACCTCCTGCTAAAGCTGCTAAAACATCTGTACCACAGAAGTCTCCTTTTCTTGACAAATCATGTGCTGTCTGACTATCCTGTTCTCAGCCACATTCCCCTTTCTCCTCTTTCCCTTTCTCTTCCTATTTGCTTAAAGATTACTCAGGATTCCTGGTTTCTGTCCATTATCTGCCATAGATTATTTCAAGGACTGGAAATCTCTTCCCTTTTTATCGGCATTCCTCAGCTCCCTCAGAAACAACGTGCTTTCTTTCCAGGGGTGCTTCTGGATCTCTTGACTTATTCAGGAAATTCAAGTTTCTCAGTGGGGGAAGGGGTTTTACTCCAGAATGTTTTTGGTTCCCAGGAATCAGAGCACTTGGAGACATATTCTGGGCCTCTCTCATCTAAACACTTTTCTGAAGGTCCCCTCTCTTTGATGTCCCTTCAGACTTTGTTCCCTCTTCTGCTTCCTCTGGCTTATCTGGTGTCACTGGATCTAAAGGATGCTTATCTTCATATCCCGATTCACCCCCTTTTGAGGAAGTTTTTTACATTTCTCTGTTGCTTCCTGGCATTTTCAGTTTTCTGCTTTGCCCTTTGGCCTTTCTACTGCCCCAGGGATCTTCACCAAATGCCTTGCTCCTGTGATTGCTTTTTCAGGCTAAGGAGAATCCAAGTCTTTCCCTACTTGGACAATTTCCTGTTTCAGGCATCTTCTCCAGAGATTTTGTTGCAAAATCTTCTTTTTGCTGTCTCCCTTCTGCAGAGCCTGGGTTCACTATAAATTTCAAAAAGTCCTTTCTGATGACTCCTCAGGATTGTCTTTCTGGGGTGCAGGATCCAGACTGTTCTTATGCTGGCATCCCTGTTTCCTCCCAAGGCCCTATCATTTCATTTTTTCAATCCCTTCTTCCTCTGACTTCACCAACAACAAGGGAATTTCTTAGAGCTCTAGGGTTTCAAGCTTCCACCATTCCTATGCTCCCTTTTGCCAAATTCCAGTGGTTTCTAAAGTCAGTTTGGTTTCAGCATTCTTACCCCCTCAAATTGTTAGATGTTCTTTGTGTTTCACTGCTGCAGTCATCACCTGTGGGTTATCCCTGCTGTGGTAGCCCTCGGCCAGCCTGAATACCAGAGTCAATTTTTTTTGCGTCGGCTGCCCTCCCCTGTAGTCTGCAGTCAGGTCATCCGTGCTATAAAGCAAGGCAGCCAACATCATTACATCAGTCTTTCTTGCCGTGGAGCCCGTAGCAGAAGCATTTCGCACAAGTGCCGATCGGTCGCTACCAGAAGTTGAATTTCAGCTGAAAACATCTAAAGGTAAGTACCCTGTTGGGGATCCTTTTTTCTTGCACTAACCAATGTCCGAAAAAGTTAACAATTGTCTTGCCTGTGGAAAGCAGATCCCACACTGAGGCTTCCATTCTTACTGCGTCACTTGTTTAGGCCCAGACCACAATGTCCCCTGTTGCTGGTTCTGTGCCCTCTTTAATGCGAGAACCATTTGCCATAGAGCTCTTTTTGTAGACAGTTATTTTCGTGTTCCATCACTCTGAAAAAAAACTTAGAGAAAGATAGAGACTGACCACACAAGGCTAAGCCTTCCTATGATGCTACCGCTAAGCAGGTCATCAGTTCTCTGGAATTCAGTGAGGCGCTTTCGGAGCCCCTGATGCCCAATTCGATATCTACGCAGGCCTCTACCACGACCCTTTTGAAGTCCGTATGCTGCATAAATCTTCGCCTTCTGAGCCTTTGGCTGTCTCTGCCTTGGTTGGGTCTGGAGCCATGATGCAGGCACCAGCTTCCGAGGAGGCCTTTCGCACTACCAAATCTAGACAAAAACAGACGTCTTCGCATCCGACTACCGATTCTCTGACAGACGGATTCTCTCAGGCCTAGAAGCTAGGCCACTCCTAGGAAATCTGCTTCTAGCCACCATCTTGCTACTGCCCCACCACCCCAAGAACAAATGGTTAAAATGGTGGAGGATCTCATCTCCTTTATCCGGGGTAGCCAGGTCACTACTTCTAAAAGGAAAAGGCACCCTTCTCCAGAAATTGACAGAACAGGATTCTGAGGAATCTGACCATTCAGTTTTTGAAGGGGAACAGCATCCCTTAACTGCTTATGAGGATTCATATGCAGAGGAATCCATCCCTTCTGCCTCCCCTCCAGAGGACCTTTCCTCTGGGGAAAACCCTTCACTCCCTCGGGGAACATTTCCAGTGGGAATCTCAGGACTTCCCACAGTCTAAGAAAAGACTTGAGAGTTTCTGGACCTGCCCCAGCACAGACCCCTGACCACCCCCCCCCCCCCATTTCAGAAGTGGTGCATGATGTTTTCCATGAATCCCGCTTAGCCCTTGACACCTTCCCTCCTGCTCCCATTAAACCTGACAGGTACTACAGAGTACCGGATTCTCACAAATACCTGCACAGACATCCTGCTGCAGACTCAGAGGTCATTACACAGGGACCTAAAGGAGCCAAGACTAGTTCTGCCAAGAATCCTCTTTCTTCAGAGCTCTGGACAGATGGGGTAAAAAAAAGTATACACCTCTGCAACCTTAGCTATCAGAGCACTCAGTTGTAAGTTCCATATGTTAAAATATCACCAACACACTTCGGAACAATTAAAACAGAAGATTATTACCTTTCCTGACTGTGCCAATTCGAAAGAGTTAGCAGATTTACTGCACTCTGCTTGTCAAGTGGCCAAACACATTACAGTGTGGATATGACACCCTAGAAGCCCCTAACAGGGCAGCAGTGACAGGATCTGTTATTAGGAGACACGCATGGCTAAAGGACAACCTCTCCCTGATCATGTCAAGCCTAAACTTATTGATGCACCCCTAGATAAGCAGTGTTTGTTTGGGGAAAAAGCAGAAGAGGTGCTTAAAAAGATGGAAGACAAAGCAAAATCTATGCAAACAGTAAAAGATTTCTTTCAAGTTCAACCTCCCAGATTCAGCAGGAACTTTCCTACTAAGCACTGGGCCTTCTCTGCACCTAGCAGACAGGGCCAAGGTAAGCCCCACAGGGGAAAACCATCCACAAACAATGGATCACTTCGGTCTCTAAGGCAGGGAGTTCTAAGGCAACCTTCTATGGCAAACACTCACAATGATCCCCTCTCCCCCCTCTACCCTCCCTTCACTCATCAAAAACTAGGAGGAAGGCTCTCCCTCTTCAGAGACAGTTGGAAAGGACCAATGGGTCTTTCTCAGGGATACAAATTCTCTTTCAGCTATCTCCCATTTCTAAGGGAGGTACTCAGACTTGCCTCCAAATCAGTGGGCAGAGGCATTGAAACAGGTCAAAACTCTCATATCCCAGGGGGAAGTAGAATCTGTCCCCTCAGGTCAAACAGGCAAAGGCTTTTATTCAGAACTATTCCTTTTCCCAGAAAAGAGGGCACTTGGTGCGCCATCCTGGATCTATCCATTCTGAATACCAACCTGGTGGTCCCCAGATTCAAAATGCTAACTTTGCAGCAGCTGCTGCCTATGCTAACAAAAAATGCCTTGCTAGTGACCCTAGACCTTAAAAGATGCCTACCTCCACATCCCCATCAGGAAATCATGCAGAAAACTCCTGCTCTTCAGAGCAGGCTCACAATACTTTCAGTTCTCTGTGCTGCCCTTTGGCTTATCTACTGCTCCCAGAGTATTCACCAAATGTTTGCGCCCGGCCATAGCATTCTGCAGACAGAGAAGTATACAGATTTACTCTTACCTGGACGACTGCCTCATTCAGGTGGAGTGCAAAGAAAAGCCACTGCAGGACCTTCTCTTTGTCAAATCACTCCTAACTTCCCTAGGGTTCGCCATCAATGAGAAGAAATCAAAATAAAACCCCACAAGGAAGATCATTTTTTTGGGAGCTGTGCTAGACGCAACATCCCAAATGGCCTTCCTATACCTAGAAAAGCAGAGCTTCCTGCTTCTCTACTTTACCCAGCTGGCTTCCAGAATCACCTCACTGCGATAAAGTTCCTGAAAGCCCTGGGATACATGCCATCTTGCATCCTTCTCATTCCCCTGGCCAGGCTTCACATGAGAATACTTCAGTGGTATTTAAAGAACCTTTGGTGCCAGCACTCTCATTCCCTAGAGATCGCTCTCCCCATGATCCATGTATAAGGGCTGAGTTTCTCTGGTGGGCAGAGCCCTTTGCTAGGGACAAGGGTCTTCCCTTCATCCTCTGCCCTTCCAACCAGACCATCACCACTGACGCCTCAGATATTGCTTGGGGTGCTCACCTAGCAGGCAGGTGCACCCAAGGTCTTTGGGATGCCCAGCAGCTTCACTTACACATCAATCAGAAAGAAATGATGGCAGTACAAAAGGATCTGACATCCTTCAAACTCCATTTCAGGCCAGGACTTCTCCTTATAAAAACAGACAACACCACAGTAATGTGGTATATCAACAAACAGGGGGGGGAACCCAATCTTACCCCCTGTGCAGGTTAGCCATGAGCCTCTGGCTTAAAGCCACCTCCATGGGTCTACACCTAATTGCCCAGTACCTACCAGGGATCAACAACACCCTTGCAGACCACCTAACCAGAAACTTACTGGACCCCCCCCCCCACAAATGTCAGCTCCACAGGGAAATCTTTCTGCAAATCACCAGGGAGTGGGGGACTCCGGAAGTGTATCTCTTTGCCTCGCACCTCAGCCACCAGCTGTAAAATCCTGTACCAGGGAATATCACCTCCTACCGTTGAAGGTGCCTTGACTTTCCCCTGGAACTCCTTTGTGTACGTGCTCCCTCCTATGCCCCTTATTCCCAAGCTACTGATCAAAATACAGGAGGAGAGACCAAAGGCCATCCTCATTGCTCCAGATTGGCCCAGACAGCATTGGTACCCCTGACTGCACGGCCTGACCTTACAGCCCCCAGGCAGCTTCCCCTGATCTCAGACCTCCTGACCCAGGTGAGGGGGAAGATACTGCACCCAGACTTACAGGCTCTCAATCTTTCAGCATGGCTTCTACCTTAAAAGCTAACAAAGTAGTCCCTGTTAAGCAAGCAGGTCCTAGACCTCATCTCAGAGGCCAGAAGGCCCAGCACCAGAAAATCATATGCAGGGAAATGGAAAAGATTCTGCTCCTGGAACCAGTCCAAAGGGGGCCAGTACCTCCCATCATTCCATCCCTCTTATCTTGGATTACCTAGCTGAGTTGCTCAATAGTGGCCTTTCTTTCTCCTCTATTAAAATCCATGCTTCGGCCATTTCTGCCCATTACGATTCAGACCCACCCCTCTTTTGTCATCCTTTGATTTAGCAATTCCTCAGAGGGGCTTCTAATATGAGACCTCCTTGAAGGTCTCCCACACCACCTTGTGAAGTGAATTATGTTCTAGAAAAATTAATCTTGCCTCCTTTCGAACCTGCTGCTTCTACAGAATTGAAATACCTCTCCTGGAAGACTCCCTTCCTACTAGCCATCACCTCAGCCAGAAGGGTATCAGAATTTCAGGCTGACATGGCTGTTGAGCCCTTCATCATTTTCAATGCAGACAGGGTCACCCCGAGGACTAACCCCCTCCTTTATGCCCAAGGTGGTATCTGAAGTGACCCTCAACCAGGCCATACACCTACTCACCTTCTTTCCCAACCCTCAAAACAAGGGGGAAAGAATTCTACACTCGCTAAACATGCACAGACAACTCCGATACTATTTGGACCATACTAAACCATTCAGAAAAATAGACCAACTACTTGTCAGCTTTGCCCCTGGGGCAGAGGGGGAAGCCCATTTCCAAACAAACCATTTCCAAATGGATATCACACTGTATCCATTTCTGCTACAGACTACATGGGAAATCCCCCACCCCCCCAAAGTCTATCTGTACTCATTCCACTAGGGCAGCCTCCACTTCCACAGCCTTCCTCAGAGGAGTCCCCACCAGGGACGTCTTGGAAGCTGCCACATGGACCTCTGTCCATAACTTTATAAAGCATTACCACTTGCCACTTTTTTCTGTGTCTAGGGCAGGGTTTGCCTCTGCAGTTCTGCAGGGCCTTCTGACCCATGCCTCAGACTCTAACCTATCCTTCCACCCCTCTCCTCAGCTTTGGGAATCCTCTCACAGGTGACGACTGCAACAATGAATCACGAAGAACATAGTACAGTTGTGTATACTTACCATAAATGTAGATGTTGGAGTGTGCTCACTGTTGCAGTCCTGGTTTCCCTCCCTCCATCCCCCATATAGCATCTTCCTCTAGGAGACATAAGCTTCCCACGGTGGCTTTTAGCCACCAGGACCACTTTTCCTTATTTCCTTGTGCTTCTGACAGGTTAAGGCAAGAAAAACTGATGTAATGATGTCGGCTGCCTTGCTTTACAGCACTGACGACCTGACGTCGGACTACAGGCGACAGCAGCCGACGCAAACAAAAATGACTTTGGTATTCGGGCCGGCTGAGGGCTACCACAGCAGGGATAACCCACAGGTGATGACTGCAATAGTGAATACACTCTAACATCTATATTTATGGTAAGTGTACACAACTGTACTTTCCTACTCTTCCATGTCTCAAGCAGGAATTTCAGTGGTTGATTCAGTAGTTGACTATTAGTCCAGGGCTCCCTTTTCATCCACCTCTTCCCTCTCAGAAGCTGTTCACACACGCTTCATATAGTTTCAGCTCCCTAAAGATCCAGGGAATCTGGTTGTCTCATCAACAGAAAGATCATATCAAAGTCAAGGGATGACTACTCTTCTGCTGACTCTTCAGGCCTTTAATTCTCTTTTCTCCCCAGGACCTCTCAAGGTGTTTACAGACAATACTGCAGTGATGTGGTAAGTCCTCAAACAGAGGGGGACGAGGTCTTACCTTCTTTGCAGGTTGGCACTTCTAGCGTGGGAACTAGCTCTCCAGTATCAAGTGACACTTCAGGCAGTTTACATTCCTTCAGGTCAAAACATTGTGGCACAGACTCTGTGCAGATCCATAACTCAATCTGATTAATGGATGCTTCACAGGGATGGGTTTTTGGACATTGTCCACCAGTGGGGTACTCCTGAAATGGATCTTTTTGCCTCCCCTCTGAACAGATAACTTCTTCTGTTTTGTGCTGCCAGAGTTCCAGGTCCTCTGGTTTGGAAGGTGGATGCCCTTTTTTCTTGGAAGGGGATGTTTCTTTTTGCTTTCCCTCCCTTTCATTCCAAAAGTCCTGTTCAGAATACAACAGGACGCTCCCAAAATCTTGTTGGTGCCTTCCTTTTGGCTGAGATAGCATCGGTTCCTTCTGCATTTAGCCAAGGGCAGTCATCACAAGTTACCTCACAGGGTGGACCTACAAAGGATCTCTAATCCATTCTCATCTGTCCACTCCTCAACTGACACTGTGAGTGATAGGATTTTGATTCCACATAGATACCTTTTTTTTCTGAGGATGTGTTTAAGGACCTGCAGGAGGCCATGAAACCCACTGCTATGAAATCCTACTTATCCAAATGGAAGATGTTTTCTGTTTGGTGTCTTTCTCGGAACCTGGATCCACTTTCTGTGTATGTTCCTTTGGTGCTCTCTTATCTATGTGAACTGCTCACTGTTGGGTTGGCTTATTCTTCTGTCAAGGCCTACTTACCAGCTATTTCTGCTTGTCTGAATTTATCACCTCCTTTAGCTTCTAGATTTGAAACTGAATACCTTAAATGTGTCCTTCATATAAGGTCTCCCAGGAAGCCTGTTCTGTCTCCCTAGGATCTTAATTTTGTTTTAGAAAAATTGACCCAGGCTCCCTTTGAGCCTGCAGCTTCAGCTTCCTTGAACCATTGCTCTTGGAAGACTGTACTTCTGTTAGCTCTTACTTCTGTCAGGTGGGTGTATGAGCTTCAAGTCCTTATGGCTTGTCCTCCTTTTTGGTATTTCATAAGGACAGGGTTTCCCTTTGTACTAATCCTTTTATGCCCAAGGTGATGAATGAGTTGTACCTTAATCTGTCTGTTCATCTGCCCACTTTTTCACTTTCTGCAATCAGCTAGTGAGTAGGTGCTGGACATATTGGATGTGCATAAACAACTCAGATTTTATTTGGATAAGACTTGAGACTTTTCGGAAATCTGATCAGCTTTTTGTTTCTTTTCATTCTAGGTCTTTAGAATTGGCTGTGTCCAGGCAAACTATTTCTCAGATAAAGCCATCTCTTTGTTACCATTTCATGGTAAAAGCCTTCCTTTTTCTGTTAAGGCTCGTTGTGCTATAGCTGTGGTTGTTTCTGGTGTCTTTTTCAAGGGTTTGGATACTAACTCTATTCTTGAGGTAGCTACTGGACTTCTGTGCTTACATTTACCAAGCACTGCAAGTTAGATGGAATTTCCAGAGCTAGAGCTGGTTTTGCTCCAAAGGAATGTACTGTTTGAAACTCATGGTCCGAGGTCTGTGGGATTAAGTTCAAATAAATAAACCCACAAATGTGGAAGAGATGACTGTGCAGTCAGTCAAGGCCATTAGACCAGTTTGGAGGAAAGGTGTCTACAGGTGATAACAGGCAGTACTACAGTGATGTTGCATGTCAACAAGCAGTGCATACCCCATGTGCAAACTGAGTGTGACTGCTTGGGAAGTTGCCTTTAAGGTAATTTGGGACCACATCTCATTTTAATTCACATGGCAACTCATCTAAACAGGCCATTGGCAGCTCCACAGTAACAACTGTTGCACAGATTTTTTTTTCCTTCAGCAGGTACAGAGATTGGGTGTCCCAGGGTTAGGGGTAGACGTGTTTACAGCTCCAGACAACAGACAGTTAAAGAAATTTTGCACAAGACCACCATGCAAGTAATGTAAGCAATTGATACCTACTCTTTTGGTGGACTAGGTCTACATTTTTATGTATTCCTTCCCATCCTTCTACTGCCTAGGGTGATACAAAATATAAGGGAGGAGGGGCCTAAGATCCTCCTAATAGTACCTTTTGGCCCAGGGAAATGGAGTTTCTGGGGAGAACAGTATGTGGACCTCCTTTCTCAGAACAAAGGGACCATCATCCATCTCTAACTGAAGAAGTTGCAGCTCACAAACTTGAATGATTTGACTCTTTACCCTTCAGGCACCAGTTTATTCAGGACATGTTTAACATTCTTGAGGAGGCTGGGAAGCCTATCATTAGGGGAACCATTCTTATCCAAATGGAATGTTTTCCCTCTGTCATAAGAATCCAAAAACACATCACAGCACCAGTGTCCCCAATCCTGCATCATTTTGAGAGCTGTTTGAGAGTTAGTCTACACTTCCACTGAGGTATATTTTTCATCCATTTCAGCCTGCCTTCCTTCCACCTATAATGTGCTTGCCTGCTACCTGTTAAACACTTGCTGAAAGGGACTTAAATGTAAGACTTCAGTGGCTGCTCCTCCATGGGATTATGTAGTAGAGAAACTGAATCGGTCACCCTTTGAGCTTTCAGCCAAAGTTCACCTTAGGTTTTGTATTTGGAAAGTAGCCTTGCTGATAGCCAATGTCTCTGCAAAAAAAAATGTAAAGCTCTGAGTACTGAACCACTTTTAGTTTTGCACAAGAGTAGATTAAGTATAAAGGGGTATATTCTCAGACTGAAAGTAGTCAAGAATTAGTTTTAAGAAATCCATTTGATTACCTGTCTTCCTCCCCAAGCTTGAAGCTTGAAAATGGAGGGGAACAGATGTTGCATTTTCTGACTGTGCACAGGCAGTTGTGATGTTATTTACACACAGCCAAGGATACTCTAAACTGCCATTAGTCATTCATGTCCTTTGCACTGTAGAAGAATGCTAATTCTGTGTATTCAGACAAATCCAGATGGTTGCCCCATTGTATCTTGTTTTGTCATATCAGCAAAGGTAATAAGATGGAGAGAACTGATAGAGCACTGGAAGTTCAGCTATCATAAGAGGATTACTATCTAAGCTGCCTTGGAAGCGGCTACTAAGTCTTTTTGTCCATACCTGTTCCAAACGGTGCAAACTGGACATCTAGCTATATGTCTGGGTATGTTGCAACCTAGGCCTTCCCTTCAAACTATATCCGACTGTCATCTTGAGCCATGGGAACTGTTGCAGTTTTTAGGACTACTGCAGAAGTGGTCTAAATGAAGAACATGGTACAGATATGTAAGAAATGAACATGCGGATGCGCACAAGTAGATAATCTTTGAAGTACTGTTTTCCAACCATCATCCCCTCATCCAATATCTCTCTGTTTCTATGTCTCTCTCAGTTAAACTACAGCCTTGTTCCGTAGGTTTCAGGGTAGATGACTTTAGTTTTCTGGAAAAGAAATCTCTTGCATAACATGGCAGACATTAGTCTTCTACTGAGAGCATCATAACTACCCTAAATGAATGATGTCCACTGTACTGGGAGAGGGTTAAGGGTACTAAACCCTAAAAGTCAGAACTGCTGCGACAGTGATCTGCTCGAACATCTGCTATTATGGTTAAGTTTTTACACAGTTGTACTTTATGCTGCCACATGCATGTCTGCATATGAAATGCTCACAGCTGTATCTGATTACATTGACGAAAACATGAGCAAGCACTGTCCCAGAGAACTACAGCAGTGCATTGGTGTATACAGTGGACGGTAATGGGGGTTCCATTCTTTCATTCTATGCATTGGGAATCTATTTCATATACCAGTCCTTCCATGGCACTCAATATTGTGCCTTAGAGTGGGGCATTTACAGGATAGAATGGTCCAAGAAGCCAGGAGTCAGAGCAGCATATGAATGTTATGGAGCTGTGCACCATTTCACCTTCCCTACAAACCTTCCATAGTTCCCTACCCAAGGGACACTAGCCACCTGCATGGACAAACTTTCAGTAGTATCATACATCAACTAATGGGAGGAGTTCACCCCTTTCCTGTCTAGAAGGAAGCTTTAAAGATCTGAGCATAGATCATTACTTTTTTCTTTTTCCTAGTGGTGACGTACATGCCAAGGAAATCCAGTGCATTAACTGACCATCTGATCACGTATCTCCTCCTTTTCCATGAGTAGTCATTGAACCAGACAACAGTGAACAGAATCTACCACAGGTGGGGTCAGCTAGTGATAGATCTGTTCATGTCGTTCATGTCACCATCAAGCAAAGTACAATAACTTTTTCTCTCTCATTCTGACAGATAATCAGTATGAGGGATGCCCTGTCAGAAACATGGTCATCAGGACTTCTCCACGCTTGTTCACCATCCCCTACTATCTTCACAGTGATCCAAAAGGCCTAGGTCAACAAATCCAGAATGACTCTTGTAGTCCCTTATTGGCTGACAAGGGAATTGCTTCCACTGCTGGCACACCCTCTCAGGTTCATCCCATTCAGGGGTTTAATATCTCACTGCACTAATACTCCACCCAGACCTTTCTGACCTTAAGTTGTCTGTTTGGCTTCTCTATGTTTGGATGTAGCCAATAACCCATATTCACAGACTGAGTCAGGGAGGTATTGATCTTAGAAACAATCACTGAGGAAATTGTACAAGGAAGAGTGGAGATATTTTGCTCCTTGGGCAAGCATATAGGACATACATCCTCAACAGACACTCTGACAGGTTTTGAAATCGCTGGCAAAACTCTCTAATCAGGGTCTTGGCTATTCCTTCATTAAAATCGTTTAGCAGCAATCCCAGATTTTTGACAAAGGCATCACTTAACCACTTAGCTGCTAAGGCATGTAAGGCATTCCCAAAGGGTGCCTTCTGCATAAAGCCCTCAGTGTGAGACTGTGCCACCTTGGGATCTGTATTTTATTTTGGTAGCATTAACCAAATTCCTATTCACGCAAGCCTTCTTTACTGACCTCAGACATCTGTCTTGGAATACACTTTTTCTAGTGGACACAGTATTATTCAGAAATGTTTCAGAGCTACAGTCCCTGTTGTTAAAGCTCCTCTACTTAACATTCTTTTAGGACAAATTAGTACAGAACAAACCTCCTTCATGCCCAAAATGGCATCCGAGTCAATTAAAACCAGTCCCCTAACCTCTGTATGTTTTTCCAGATATTAGAACTAGAGAGTGCTTCCTACAGTTCATGGATGTCCATTGGATACTAAGATTCTATATTAGCAGGACTAAAGAGCCTAGGAATCCAGATTAGTTACTTGTCATTTGTACCACAAAGACAATGCCTCCAGGTATCCAAAATGCAGGACATGACCTACCCACACCACCTCTGGCTCATTCAGCCAAGGGAGTAGACACTTTGGCTGTGTTCTTCAGAAAAACCTCTGGGCAGTGTTTGCAAAGCAGCAGCATGCTCTAACCTGAACACTTCTGCCAAACATTGCAAGCCAGGTATTGCTTCCAAGCCATGTTCTTCATTTGTGGTTATTTTGGTCAAAAGAATGCTTGCCTAGCTAGGCCCACCCAGTTATGCAGCTTGGGATTTTATCTTAAAGGTTACTGAAGATGGGTCTGTTCTTATTAAATGCAAAACATCTTTTGCACATGAATGCTAGATCTGTAAGAACTGCATCCATCTTGTGTAACATGTTTACTTCCAACCATTCCCCTTCCAAGGCCCAGGGTGCTCAGCTGGTCTCCTGACATTTCCTGCCAACAAGCAGCAGACATGGCTGTCACCTGTTTTCTGGGGTTTTTTTTTTTCCTGATGAATGCCAACTGTACCTGCTTCACTTATCCTTGGGATACCAAAGAAGTGCACTGCAACTAACTAAAGGGATGGAAGCTTATCAGCATCATGGAGGCAAGAGCGACAGAGCAAATGGCTGAACAGTATAATTTCTTGGTGCTCCGCATTCCTGATTTCTGTAGCATATAGTCCTAAGGGTTACCAAAGGTGGATGCACTTCTTACAGCTCTAGCATCACAGTAAGTGCATTTGTGTTAAAGCAACTTGACCATGCATGACGTTTAATAAATCATTAGTTTAAAATCTTGACTTAGTATTTTAGTATGTACAAGTAAGGATTTAATGCAGCAGAGTTTTTTGCAATTATTTTATTTGTTTTGATAGTTCTTGCTTTCATGGCATTAAACTACATACTAAAAATAACAAAGTGACTCGTAATAAGAAATGCTGAAAGTGAACACTAAAATGGTCATAGTTGGGGACAATTATCTACTATGAGGGGTTGATGCATAACCTGTTGCTTCCTGCAAAACTGGCCTTGTCAAACTCGTTGAACAAAATACCCTCTGAAACTGCTGATGACGTCATGAGTAAAGCATTTTTTGCAAGAGGTCAGCCCCTTCCTGTGTTCTGGGTATGCTTCTCAGCTGATGACTATATGTTTTGGCACTTTTTAACTGTTCAGAGTTGAATAAGACAGTAATTGAATTCAGTTCAGAATACAGTTTGAATAAATTGCATTTATTTAAACTGTATGTGCTCTAGTATTGCTACATACTGAAGTGTGCACTGCACTTGAATTGTTTTTAGTGCTGTTTTAGCTGCCTTTATGTAAAAAAAAATGCTAAGCTTGTTTCCTGCCTTTCCTGTAACTAGTCTAGTCCAGATACAGATTTGCTGTATCCAGGACTGTTTGTAAGCTTCTGAGCACCCCCAAGCCTTTCTGTGTTGGAGGGAAGCCTTCTAGCTGATCACTGGGAGCAGTAAGCACTAAGTAGTCTATCTACCACGAAAGAAGTGGTTTCTGGCAATAAATTGTAGTTTACTGGCCATTTGGGCAGTTTTTCCATCTCTTTAAACTTTCTGAATTAAAAGCCCACATTTACTCTGGTTTCCCCCCTTTCCTGTAACTAGTCTAGTTCAGATACAGATTTGTTGTGTCTAGGACTGTTTGTAAGCTTCTGAGCCCCCCCCCCCAAGCCTTTATGTGTTGGAGGGAAGCCTTCTAGCTTATAAGTGGGAGTGGTAAGCACTAAGTAGCCTATCTACCATAAGAGGAGTGGTTTCTGGCCCAGAAATTGGAGTTATTGGCCGTTGGGACAGTTTTTTCCATCTCTCTCAACTTTCTGGTTTAAAAGCCCAAGTTTGCCTTTGTTTCCTACCTTTCCTGTAACTAGTCTAGTCCAGATACAGACTTGCTGTATCCAGGACTGTTTGTAACTTTCTGAGCGGTGCCAAAGTCTTCTCTTCAATTTTTCCCTTAGATCTACTAGTTCTCTCCTCTCCTGCACTTTCACTAACTTATTAGCCTAGCACTTTACCAGACTTCTTGTAGCAATTATTGTAGCACACAAAAGTGCTACCAGCACTAAACGTTCTACAGGGAAACAGATCCAGTACTTATTATTAATGCCCACTCCTCCAGGCATGTCTAAAGGTCAGTTCCCTGTGCTATCTCCTATTAACCTGGTGAACTTGGGCATCCTGAGGCAATGTGCCAACTGCCTCATGTACACAGATAACCCTCTCCTCTGACCTCCCAACACTCAGACTTGCAAGAGATGCACTTGTATATCCAAATTGGAAGCCACACACTCTCCAGCCATGACCGTAATAGCTGTTTAAGAGAAGGTCAACACTTGCACCGCACCACATGCACCACATAGCCCTACAAAACACACACCAGCACTGCCTTCACATAAAAACACAAACCACACACCCACCTTCGCGGAGGCTTTCAATAAAGATCTACCCAAACAGCAGAGACCTCCAAGGCAGAAATGCACTTGACCACCACAACACAACACTAATCACGAGACGCACAACTCTCCTAAACAGTGTGCCACTCAACCAAAGCCCCTAAGGTAAAACAGCATGCCCAACACACTAGTCATATGAATCAATAGTGAGGCACACTGATGTCCCACTCATTAGGTTAAATAAGGAGAAAGTAACAGTCAGCTGCTTGATAGGTGCCAGGATCTGCCATGTAATGCACACACTCGGGTCCCTCAACAACAATTACAAGTATGACTCTGTCATTGTACATGTGGGTGTGAATGACTTGAGACGTACCTCCCTGGACTACACGAAGAGAGACATGGAGGACTTCTCGGATTACATAGCCCAGGCGGGTGTGACCCTAGCCCTGAGCAGCATCCTACCGTCACCCAGAATGATACCACAGTGCAAGAAAAAAATGATTGATTTCAACAACTTGCTAAGTTTCTGGTGTCATTCTAAGGGGATCCAGTATCTGTCTGCCTGGGAAGACATGATTGACAGACCTCGATGCTTTGCCAGAGATGGCCTGCATCTGTCACCCCTGGGTTTCTGGATACAGACCAAGGCTCTTGCCACCCCTGTAGTGCCTTTTTAGGCAGTGTTTGAAAGACCAAATTACCACCGTAACAGCTACAAACAAATGTAATCTGACGGTCATGGTGTTCAAAGCTAGAAGTCTAAATCTCAAAATGCACTCGCTCGAAGCACTTCTTAAAATGGAGAACATCGACATTTGTGCTGTAACAGAGACCTGGTTCAAGGCAGCAGAAAGCACCCCCTACACTACCAGACTATAACTCATTCCACACCTTTAGGCTCCAGAACTTGGACCGAAGCTCCAAAGGTGGTGGTGTTTCCATATTCATAAAGGATGCAGACACCTCCAGACTGGTAGCACAACATAACGCATCAGAGATACTTCAGGTGCAGCTAACATTGATTGGGTAAGACAGTAATTCAGGCCATAGCCTGTTATAGGTCCCCAAGCATATCCCAAGACTCGCACTCCATATTCCTAAGCACCCTGGAGAATATTATGGGTCCAACCTAACACTTTCATACTAGGTGACTTCAACTGTCCCTCCAATAACTGGGAAAACTACTCATGTACCAATACACTTGCCCAACGTTTCCTGGAATTCATTAATTCTAGTGCCCTGGACCAGCCCGTTCTTACCCCCACTAGAGGTAGCAACATCCTTGACCTGGTCATTACTAACATGGGCGATTGTTGCTCTACACCAATAGTCAGCTCCTACCTAGTTAGATCCGACCACAAACTAATCACCTTGGAAATCCACATCCCTCCCCACCCCCGCAAAGGTAATCACCATGGAAAACTTCTCCAAAGCTAACTTTGGGCTCCTAAAAACAGAGGTGGCTAACTTTACTGCGCCCATACAAATGGCGAATAGTTGCATTACTACCAAATCATACACCAGTGCACTGTACGAACATGTAAACAAATGCATGGATTTCGCAATGCCCAGTAGAACCAAGATGCTCTCCCCCCAAAAAAAAAGGAAGCCAATCTAGTGGCCCCCTGCCATAAACAAACTCTACAACAGAAGGAGGAATCTTGTGTGGAATAAGGTGAAGTCCCAAGACTGGAAAAACTCCCTTATCAGCCTCAACAAAAAGTTGAGATCCCTCATCAAATCCCCTAAAGCTAGCTATGAAAACAGAACTGCAGCAGATAGTAAAGACAACCACAGCACCTTCTATAGTTATGTAAAGAATCTCCATGGCAATACCCAGATTTGCTCTGAGCTACTGCATAGTGGTACCTCCTATACCGAGCCAACAGATATTGCCGATTATTGACAGATTCAGTGCCAACTTTACCCCCCTCCCAAAGGACCAATCACAGTACCAGTATGTTGCCAGGCACCCAGTATTACTGCTGCACAGGTTAAAACAGCACTGTCCAAGGCCAAGAATACAGTGTCTATGGGACCTGACAATATCCGTTGCAGTGTTCTACATGAACTACAGAGTGAACTGGTACCTCAACTGTGTGCCCTGTTCAATCACAGACTCACCTCAGGCTTTGTCCCTACTGAATGGTGCACTGCTACAATCATCCCTCTCCACAAAGGAGGAGTGACTACAGACCCTGAGAACCATCTCCCCATTAGCCTGATGAGTCTGATATGCAAAGCTGTGGAACACATCATCATGGACCTAATAAACAAAGATATAGGGAATCTCCAAACTCTGAATCCCACACAGTTTGGTTTTGTGACGGGTAGATCATGCCTGCTCAACTTGGTCGACTTCTTTGAGTCAGTCACCAGAGCTGTGGATGAAGGCAATGTGGTTCATACAGCTTATCTTGATTTTGCCAAGGCCTTTGATACCATTCCCCACTCAGGAATCATAAAAAAACTCACTACGCTAGGCATCCACCTCTGTATCACTAGGTGAGTTGCAAACTGGCTCACAGATGAAATCCACTGTGTGAAAGTAGCTGACTCCAAGTCAGACTGACGAGCAGTCACAAGTAGAGTCCCACAGGGTTCAGTCCTAGGTCCTCTCCTGTTTGATTTATACTTCTCTGAAGTCCAGACCAACATGAAAGGACTCTGGCTGACAAAGTTTGCAGATGATTGCAAGTTGGGAGCTGTGATTAACTCCCTAAGTGATGTTGACATCCTACAGAATGGCCTCAAGGAGACCAACGACTGGTGTCAGAACCATGGCCTTAAGCTCAATGCCAAAAAATCTGTCGTCATCCCCTTTGGAAAAAAACAGGCTCCCATGAATTTACCACATTGATGGTAGTCCACTGAACACAGAACACGTTATAAGAGATCTGGGAACACAGGTTTAACGCAACCTCTCTTTTGATCACCACATTGCCACTGTGGTCAGAAAGTCTTTCTGTGTGGCACATCTCATTACTAAGGGTTTTGCATCCAGGAAGAAAGAGGTCATTGTTTCCCTCATTAGGCCAATCATTGAGTACAGTGCCCCATTTGGCATGTACCTCACTAGACACCTGCAACAACTGGAGAGGCCGCAAAAGTACCTCACAAAGAGGATCCTAGGCCTTAAACACTTGTCCTAGATAGGCAGACTCAAAAAAACTCTATTCTCTGTCTCATATCGCCTACTTAGATGCGATCTCTGCTTGACTTGCAAAGCCATGTCTGACCCAGCTCTGTTAGTAATGCTACATCTAAAGAAATCCCAATCCCTCCACACCACACGCTCCAGAGACCTCAACCTCATTTCCACAATCAACAGAACATACTGGAGGGACAGGTACATAACCCAGAGACTGCCTATGCTATGGAATAGACTTCCCATACATGTCAAGCAGAGCTCCTTGCTGACCCTCTTCAAGAGAAATCTTGGTGAATGGATGGGAAATTGAAAATTCACATCGGGGATAACTCCAGTGGCTCTACTCGACAGAGGCATTGGGAACTAAGGTCGGGTGGCACAATGCCAGGGTAATCCTATGGCTAGGCTTGTGAAGGCCCCAGGGCCATTAGCCTAGTACACACCTATGAACCTCTATGTGGGGAGAGGTCTTTTCTCCCACACCCCACTTCATAGTTGTACAGTTATTGGTTAAAACAATGGCTCATACAACTGCAGTGTTGCAGTCCATATGTTTGTCTTTCGGCTTTTCCCGGTTAGGGGTCGCCACAGCGGAACTCCGGTCCGCTAATGATTGGCAGTTGTTTTTTATGGTGTCGAGTTGCCAGCCTGACGCCCAACCTTCAACGAAGGCACGCCCATGCAATGCATGTCTTTTGAATGCCCACTCGACCGCGAGGAGGACATGCAGACTCCACACAGGCACTCCCAACCCAAGCCGATAATCGAATGGGAGAACCTCTTGCTGTGAGGCAACAACGCTACCGCTGCACCACCGCATGATATGTGTTGCAGTACATTAATGTAAATACACTTGGGAATCTGAGATCCTATTCAGCTTGTTACCTTTCATCAAATGTTTTCTCCGTTCTTAGTCATGGGATCTAGCAGCAGTGTGGCCTGCCTGACATAGTGAAATGCTGTTCACATAAGCATTTACTTTGTTTTATGTAAACAATTTGTATATATATCTATGTTGTATACTAATTTCATTATTGTTTGTGGTATACGTGTTGTGTAGGTTTATATACAATTCTTGCTTTGCACAGGCAGCTTATTTCTAGTGTCATATTTTGTAGCACTGTGTGCAGAATCATTATATGGAAGCTTGAACTTTTTTGGTGTGTGTGTGTGTGTGTGTGTGTGTGTGTGTGTGTGTGTGTGTGTGTGTGTGTGTGTGTGTGTGGTGTGTGTGGTGTGTGTGTGTGTGTGTGTGTGTGTGTGTGTGTGTGTGTGTGTGTGTGTGGTGTGTGTGTGGTGTGTGTGTGTGTGGTGTGTGTGTGTGTGGTGTGTGTTGCCTGAGTGGTTGAGTCAGCCCACCAGCCTAATTAATATATGTATAGCCAAGTAGCCGTAGATTGTCCGCCAGTCCTTATATTTTGTTGTTCATGTTTCAACTACAAAAGATGGGTGTAGATCTAAATGTGTTGATATTTTCATACAAAATCCCTTTAACATTCTTTGGTTTCAAATTCATCTTTTATATTTATTAATTTTTGAGCATTTTCTTTTACATTTGAGTTGTCTGCAATTTTTGTTTGTAAGTGCAGCTTTAGATTATCTATTGCCTTTGGCACATTTGTTGATGTATTTTTCATAGCCTATCTTCATATCAAAGCAGCAGGTACTGACTTTTGCATTCTGTGTTCTGTAGAGTCGGAGCTGCAAATAGCTTTGGTAGCCCTTTTCTCAGAGATGTTGTATCGCTTCCCTAACCTCGTGGTGGCCCAGCTGACTAGGGAGAGTGTCCAGCAGGCCATTGCCAATGGAATCACAGCTGATCAGGTGTGCAGAATGTTTAATGGTTTACAGCATGTACCATGAAATGTTGTATCATAACTGCTTTCTGTTGTAGGTAAGTTCCAGTTTATATCCTGTATTTTGGTGTGCTCCAAATGGGTGGTATTCAGATCTACTTTTCTGGTTTTGGTTTGTGTAGTTGTTTTCTTTGATTTTGCAACAACAGGAACCAGAGCAGGACTGTTCTGGTGTTAAGTAGTAAAACTAATTTACCAGCTGTATAATTACTATAGCTTAAAGATACAGGTGTATTAACAGATATTTAAGCAACGTTTCTTAGAGAAATGTCAAGGTAGATCTTGATTAATCATTTGTGTTTTTGATCTGATACTTCCTACTTGGGCATGAACACCAGCTTTTGAGTATTGATTCAGTATGGCATGTACTCAAAGAAGGACCTTACTGCTACTGAGTTACTGTTTGTTTCACTGCGATGCATATCTCCTCGTCACCATTGGTTCAAATGCAATTCTGGTTTGTTTATTGTTAAGTAAAAGAACTGTTTTTCTCAGTTAACCACAATCCATGCCTGCCAGAAGTTTTTTGTTTTTTCACTTTCAGAGTTACACATCCAAGTATGGCTTTCCTGCAATAGCTCCATGTTGTTCTGTCCCATTATATCTGCACTACCATTGCAGGTGTGACACTCGTGCATCTGTAATGTACCTTTTAGGTTTTGTGTGTAGGTTTGAGTCCTCCTCTGTGTTACCAATTTTAAATTGGTTTCCATCCTGTATTGCAGAGGAATTGTATGGCAAGTAGCAGGATCTTTGTTTAAACAGTACTGAAAATGTAACTGTTTTAGTTTGCAGTTGTCTCAGTTGTGGGAGGGAGTGCTGTCTACCAAAAGGTTAATGATGTGGCTTGAACTTAAATCTGTTGTAGAGCTTTTTTTTCTGGTATGAATAGTGTTCTCTCCATCCACTAGTGTCTGTTAGGTTTTGGGTAAGTGGTTCTTGTTGACAAGAGATCATGGATAACCAGCAGCAACAGATGGCCAACTGCACAGGCGGCAAAAATATTTAAGAAAAGCAGTTTAATTGTGTGGAAAAGGGCACCTTGTGTACATGCCAGTCAGCATACCGACACATTACCCTAGAGCTTAGAGCGAAGTTTGAAAATAATGACTGTAGCTCGATACTTCTTGTTATAGCTAAAACATTCAAGATTGGTCGCAAACTTGTCTTCACCCTGGACTGGATACCTAAATTGTTTAGTTTGTGAAGTGATGGGCAGGAATGCAGGTGGGCTGCTTGTGCATTCGAGACATAAGCCTTAAGCTGAACGCCAAAAAATGTATAGTCATACCCTTTGGGAAAAACAAGGTATAGTCATACCCTTTGGGAAAAACAAGGTATAGTCATACCCTTTGGGAAAAACAAGGTACTGACAAATTACCACATAGGCGGTAATCCATTAAGTACGGAAGAGGTAATCAGGGACCTAGGGACCCAGGTTGACAGTAACCTCTCATTTGACACTCACATTGCCAAAGTGGTTAGGAAGACCTTCTATATTGCCCAATTTATCATGAAGGGTTTCACATCTAGATCAAGAGAGGTCATTGTGCCCCTGTACTCTTCTCTTATCAGGCCAATGATTGAGTACAATGCCCCATTTGGGATGTATCTCACCCGACACCTGCAGCAGTTGGAAAGACCCCAAAAGTTCCTCACCAAGAGGATAAAGGGTCTTAAACATATGTCATATGCTGCCCGACTGAAAAAACTCCAGCTCTATTCAGTCGCATACCGCCTACTCAGAGGTGATCTGTGCCTGACGTACAAGGCCATGTCCAATCCTGAATTAATGGACATGCTCCACCTCAGAAAATCCAAATCCATCAGAGCCACGAGAACAAGTGACTTAAACCTCAACACAGAAATAAATAGGACGTGCTGGAGGGACAGATTCATAACCCAGAGGCTCCCTACACTCTGGAACAGAATCCCAGTCCATGTTAGGCAGAGCCCCTCACTGACTCTATTCAAGAGAAATCTCGACGAGTGTATGGGAGATCGTAGGTTTACCCCGGGGGTCATCTCTGTGTCACTACTAGACAGAGGCATAGTAAACTAAACCCTAAAAGGGCGTAGTATTCTCATCCTAAGGGGTGGTGTAAGCCACATACACTCTGGCTAGGCTTATAAATGCCTTAGGGCAGATAGCCTAGTACAAACCTATGAACCTATGAACATATCAGTAGGCATGGAGGCATGGTAGTGTGGCTGGCAGAAGGGAAAAGTATGCTTGGTAGCAAACGCAAAGGTTAAAATATTGTAGAAAACAGTTTGCTGTAAAGTTATGTACCTCTTTTTTTTCTTGACTGTTGCCTAAGCATTTGTGTTAAGATGCATATAAATTAAAAAAAAAAAGTTTTTATACTTCCTTTTTGAGATATCTTTTTCTTTTTCACAGATCATTCATTTTCTGAGAACACGGGCTCACCCTGTAATGCTAAAGCAGGTAGGGATGTGTTATTCTAACTTCTTTAAGTACTGCTTCATTTCAGAGATGTTTTACAAAACTTAGATGTTACATTCTTATTTTTGTAAAGCCATTGAGGGAATTTGTTTTTTTACAAAAAGCAGTTTTAAGCTTTTGACTGTTTTAGATAGCAGTGTAACGTAAGGATTAAGATGCTGGGCTCCAGAGTTGGAGGTCTTGGTTTGAATTTCATGTGTCATCATAGTCATAGATTGAAACCTGCACTAAATCAGGTGTCTTTGTCTTCCCAGATCTCTGGTGAACCTTTTTTCTCTTTGAAATTACAGGTTTAATACATTTTATGTAAATAAATGTAAATTACTTGAGTCTAATGCATAGTTTTTGGTTGCTTAAGATTGGCTTTTATTTCCAAATCGCAGGCGAGTCCTTTTTACACGTCTAAAATATGCAGCAGAAAGACTGTACAGTTCACAGTGATAACCAAAAAAAAAAAAACGCCGTCTGTGGTATGATTTAGAAACTGTACTATGTAGTGTTGTGAACATATATTCTGTGGCTCACCTGA
The DNA here is from genome assembly GCF_019279795.1 of Protopterus annectens. Classification (NCBI taxonomy): domain Eukaryota; kingdom Metazoa; phylum Chordata; order Ceratodontiformes; family Protopteridae; genus Protopterus; species Protopterus annectens. Next base: position 1,398,832,933 of record NC_056743.1, on the reverse strand, counting down.
AGCTGTAAGCTAACTGTGTATGTAATATGAGAGTGACACCCTAAAAATCACCTTCTGGTGCTGTGCCTCCTATGATGTCACACATGGTGTAGAAACGGAGTGTAGCATACACTCTTAATGCCACAGTTGACCACTGCTTCACTTCATTGTGTTCCCCCAACCTTTTTCTGCCAACTGCTTTATTATATTCCGCCAGTAGCATTTACTGTCAATATAAGCAGATAGTTATTGTTCCAACTGGGGTGTCAGCAGTACTGTGAATAATGAATGTAGAAACATTGCCAAAGAAAAGATGACTTCAGCATAAAATATGCACACCATGGAACTGGGGGAACAGGGGATAAGATCAGAAGAAAGATTACTGGAATGAGAAGAGAGGGTGGCATTATTATCAGTGTTGCACTTAAAAGGATTGGGAGGTTACAGTATGTAATGTAGGGACATTCCCAGAGAGTAGTGCCCATGTTTGTGTATGATTTATAGCAAGGAAGATTAAGGCGGACAGACTGAACTGGGCCAATAGATGAGACTGTTAAAAAAAACAAAAAACAATAGAAATGTTTTGAGACTGTTACAAATGGAGCTATGCAAAGGGAGCAGAGTTTCAAGGTTAGGCTTATGTGAAGGATATAGGAAACCAAGAACAACAAAAGAACAAGAAAGACCATACTCGAATGAAGAGACTACTGTGGTTCAATAGGGAAGTAAAAGGACAGCCAGAGTAAAAAGGGGACATTCCAGAAGTTGAAAAGCAAAAGGAGTGTGTATGACAGGGGTGTGAAGGAATTAAGAAAATGTTAGAAGTGGTGGTAAGGTCTAAGGCTGGACAGAAGATGGAATTATCTGTAAGATTCTGAGAGAATAGTTTCCTCAGGTGTATGGATGAATTAAGGAAAGTGAAAATGGTGGTTCAGAAACTACAGAAGGAGATCAGGGGATATATTCCTGACAGGACAATTTAAGCATTTTTTCAATTAAGTGTTCATGTTATTTATGTATTTGAATGTATAGTTTGAGGTACAGTTTGAGATCCAATCTCAGTGACCAGTTTTAATCTCAGTCTGGAAGTACAGAAAGTATTAAAACAGATACATGAAATCATCTATTGAAGTAAGTTACAGTTGAATAAATGTACAGTCCACTAAGTTGCACATGGGTTTCTCTTTAGTAGCTTCCACCTCTGTAAAATCTTGGAATGTATAAATGTAACTACTGTTTGTGGATAAATGTAAATGGAAATACAAGTACTTTGTGTTTAACTGGAACTTTGTATAATGCAATGTAAGCAAATGGAGCTTTTTTCCTGGGCCTCTGTTTAAAATAGGTATTAGCCAATCAGACTTTCCCAGTAAACGAAGACAAATAAATAAATTAAATGTAAATAGGAAACAGCTGAATAAATTAAAACAGGAAATGTAATGCTGAAGATTACTTCATGGAAGTTGTAATAGCTGCCACCCCATGGTAAGGGTACTGTCATCAATCATCATAAGTGCATTCGCAAAATATTGCAATCACTTGGCTGCAAAGCAGTCACAATTAGAAAAATCGCTAATGGGGGCTGCATTCACTGTTGTTATTTTTATATACCCACTGTGAGATTGCTGTGTCCCAGAGAAAAGAGGAATCCCTGGAATACTGCAGTATCATTCCTTAAATGCATCTCCTGGTATATATGCACATTAGTGACTGCAGTGAAAGTCAGGATGGCTGCAGTGGTGCAGCAGTTAGCATTGTCATCTCACAGCAAGAAGTTCTCTGGTTCTATTCTTGGCTGGGGTGCCTTCTGTGCGGAGTCCGCATGTCCTCTCTGCGGTCACGTGGGTTTCTTCCGGGTGCTCTAGTTTCCTTCCATATTCCAAAGACATGCAGTAGATGGATTGGTCACTGTAAATTGGTGTAGGTGCAAGTGTGTGTGCGAGTGAGTGGTATGGATGAACTACTGCAGCAGGGTTAGCCACCCGACAGTGTAAACCTTGGCTCGAGATGATTGTCACTGTTGAAGGTTTACCCCGACCCCCATGTGCAAAACGTGAAAAAGGGGTTGAGGATGGATGGATTGCAGTGAGAGTCAGACTGCTGAATGCAATCCAGGCATCTGTGCACATCTAACATGAGATCTCATAACCAAAGGAAACTGTAGAAACAAAGCTTACAGAAGGTAAGGCATAAGGCCTTGATGGTGTACCTCCTCTGATGTTTGGGAGCTTAACAGGTGTGCTTGGCAGAGTTCGAGGGGTCTGGAAGGAAGTCTTACTTGTACCAGGTTAGTACAAGTACCCAGAAAGATGGCTTGTAAACTTCAGTTTAGTAGCAGGGAAGATTATGAAAATGTTAGTCTATTTCCTTGAGGTAAATAGCCTGAAGAATAGGAACCAGTATCTGTGTATGGCCATCAGATCATGTCAGTTCAACCGTATCCTTCTCTGTAACCAGGTGGAACTGTAACTTGGCAAAAGAACCCTGTGGATGTGTTTATAGACCTCACTAATACTTTTGGCTTAGTACAATGCAGGATGTTGATGTACATTTCAAAGGGGCTTGGAGCTGGGGAAAGATAACTGAATGGGTGATGGAAGAATGGCTGGTACCAGGAAGTAAAGTAGGATAGTTGGGGTACCCTCTCAAAACAGAAGGTTGATGAGTAGGGGATCCCAACTGATGTCTCCATGTCCGACATTACAAGGAGCATTTTGAACATGATCACAGATGAACTGTTTGTGATTACATGGTAGATTTTGTGTAGTAGGCTAACATTAAGTGCAAAATCCTTCACCTGATGTTCATCAGTCTTAAAGTGAAATACTACTCGAGCAGAGTCATCTTAAAAATGAAAGAACCAAGGTTATAATCTGTATGGGTGGTTGCATAAGAAGTAGAGAGATACTAGCAATCTTGTAATTTGTTGTCAGAGCTCGCCCTTGGGTGCCTTGTATAGATGTTCGTGTTTCACTGTTGCAGTCATCACACTTGTGTTATCTGCCTGCAGGTAGCCTTCATTCGGCCTGAATACCAGAGACTTAGTATTTCTGCGTTGGTTGCTGTCACTCCAGTACTGACGTCAGGTCATCAGGGGTATAAAAACAGGCATCCGGCACCATTACATCCAGTCTTTCTTGCTGAGGAGCCCGAAGCAGAAGCAGTTCGCAAGTGCCGGTCGGCCGTTACGTGAATTTTCGTTTACGAATTGAATAATCCTGAAGTCTTCTAAAGCTAAGTACCCTGTTGGGGAGCCTTTGTCTTGCTCTAACCAATGTCAGAAAAAATTAACAATTGTCTTGCCCATGGAAAGCAAATACCACACAAAGATTTTCATCTTACTGCATCACCTGTTTAGGCCCAGACCATGATGTACCTTGCTGTCAGTTTTGTGCCTTGTTCAACACCCGAACCATTTGTCGTCGGGCTCTCTTTGTCTCTAAATTCTTCCGCTCTTGATCTCTGTATTCCAAAATGGCTTCGGTAAGCCATCAGACTACCAATATTCTGAAAAAATGTAAGGATAAAGAAAGAGACCGTATAAGTCAAAGCTGCCCATGGCACTTCTGTTAAGCTAGTCGCCAGTTCGCTGGTACTCAGGTGCTTTCGCTGCCCCTGCTGCCTGCCTCTATGGATTCGCAGGCCTCTACCGAGACCCATTCGGAGACCAGTATGCCGCAAGACTCTTCTTTGACTATGGAACCTGCAGATGTTTCTACCTTGGATGGGTCCAGAGCCGCTGTGCAGGCACCGGCTTCTGAGGCAGTTCTTTGCACTACTGATGTTCAACTCAAACCGACTTCTTTTTTATCTAAAACTACCGAGTTTCTTAGGCCATGAGTACGCGCTACACCCAGAAAACTAACGACCAAAGCACATGCACCTCCTCCCATGCCTCAACGACAAATGCTTAGAATGGCAGAAGACCTTATTACATTGATTTAGGGGAAGTAAGCCTTCCCCTGCTAAGAGGAAGAGAGACCAGTCCCCTGCAGCCTCAACAGACCAGGAGTCCGATGACTCTGAGGTATCTGATTATGAAGACATGCCCTTATCTGCTTATGAGGATTCAGATGCAGAGGAATCCATTCCCTCTGCCTCCTCTCCAGAGGATTTTTCTTTTGGTGAAATCTTACATACCTTAAGAGAGCATTTCCATTGGGAATGCCAAGGCTAAGCTCAGTCCAAAAGAGGCTCAAGGAATTCCTAGATTTGCCACACCACAGACCTTTAGCAATATCCCCTGTCCTGGAGGTTGTTGATGATGTTTTTATGGAATCCAGTCTTACTCCTGATACTTTACTTCCTGCCCCTAGGAAAGCAGAAAGGTAATAGACTACCTGACACACACAAATTTCTTTTCAAGAATCCTACTGCTGACCCAGAGATCATTTCCCAGGGGGCTAAAGTTATCAAGGCAACTACAGACAAGAATCCCACCCCTTCGGGCAGGGATTTCAGAGTTTTGGACAGATGGGTAAGAAGGTATATACTTCTGCTACTCTTGCAATTAGGGCATTAAATTGTCAGCTTCACATGCTGAAGTACCAGCAACATATTATGGAACTTATTAAACAAAAAGTGGCAACCTTTACAGACTGTGCAAAAAATAAGGAATTGCAGGAGCTTATGCACTCTGCAAGCCAACTCAGCAAGCATTCTTTTCAGTGTGGCTTTGGTGCCCTAGAGGCATCTTGCCGGGCAGCAGTCACTGGTTCTGTACTGAGAAGATATGCTTGGCTCAAGTAGCAGACCTTGCCAGACCATGTCAAATCAAAGTTATTAGACGCTCCTTTGAACAAGAATAGTTTGTTTGGCACCAAAGCAGAAGAGGTTCTTAAAAAGATGGAAGAAAAAGCTAAGTCTATGCAGACTGTTAAAGAATTCTTACAAGTGCAACCCCCTAGATTCAGTAGGCATTGCCCTTCCAAACACTGGTCCTTTCCAGCCACCTCCTGGCTATCTCAAACCAGGCCCAGGGGAAACAGACCACCCAAATTACAGTCTCAGGGTATGCAGAGATCTAAGCAATGGAGTGCCCCCACCCCCAAAGCAGGGAGTGGTAAGCCACCTCCTTATGGAAAAAACTCACAATGACTTCTCCACTCCACTCCCCACCTCTGCCCAATTGCTTGTCCCCCTAGGAGGAAAACTTGCCTTCATGCAGAAAACTGGATGTCCATCACACAAGACCGATGGGTCCTCAACATTGTATCCCAGGGCTACACATTTTACTTCTACTCACTGCCAACCCCAAGAGGGTTCCCAGACCTTCCCCCAAACCAGTGGGCAGATGCTCAAAACCAAGTTCTATCCCTGCTCTCCATCAGAGCTATTCAGCCGGTTCTAGTGGAACAGATAGGTCAAGGATTCTATTCCAAACTCTTCCTGGTACCCAGAAAAGAAGGCTGTTGGCGCCCAGTCCTGGCTCTTTCAATTCTCAACACCTTCCTGGTAGTACCAAAATTCAAAATGCTTACCCTGCAACAGCTTCTACCTATACTAACCAATGATGCCTGGTTAGTCGCCTTAGACTTAAAGAAGCCTGTCTGTACATCCCTATAAGGGAGTCGTGCAGGAAGTATGTACGTTTCAGGGCCAGATCTATGCATTATCAGTTCTCTGCACTTCCCTTTGGCTTATCCACCATGTCCAAAGTATTCACAAAATGCCTGGCTCCAGCCATTGCATCCTGCAGACAGAGAAATATTCAAATTTACCCGTACTTGGATGACTGCCTGATTCAGGCAGACAGTCATGAATTGCTGTTGCAGCACCTGACATTTGTGAAGAACCTCCTCACTTCCCTGGGGTACACAATCAACAAAAAGAAATCAAAACTGGTACCCAGTCAAAGGATTGTATTCCTGGGAGCAAGCTTGGACACAAATCCCAGATGGCATTCCTCACTTCAGAAAAGCAAGCCTACCTGACAGACAGCTTTACTCAAATGGCCACCAGAACCCAACTATCCGCAAGAAAAATACTGCAGGCCCTGGGGTTCATGGCCTCATGTATATTGCTAATTCCATATGCAAGACTGCATATGAGGGAACTTCAGTGGTACTTGAATCTTTGGTGCCAACATTCTCAGGACCTGGAAACAGTCATTCCTAGCATACCCTGTCTAAGGACTGAGTTTCTTTGGTGGGCAGAAGCATGCAACCTCAACAAGGGACTGCCCTTTATTCAACCCCAAGCCACCCAGACCCTAACCACAGACTCACCAGACTGTGCCTGGGGAGCACACATGGACGGCAAATGCATTCAGGGCCACTGGAGCCCAAGGCAAATTCATCTGCACATCAGCCAAAAAGAGATGCTAGCTGTGCAGAATGCCCTGACAGCTTTCAGATCCCTACTCTTTCCAGGACAACAGCTAATAAAAACAGACAACACCACAGCTATGTGGTACATCAACAAGCAGGGGGGGGGGGGGCACATTCCTACCCACTCTGCAGGCTAGCCATGGCTCTGTGGAACACGGCATTGGACATACAAGTCCATCTGCAAGCTCAGTTCCTGCCAGGCAATCAAAATTCACTGGCAGACGACTTAAGCAGAAATCTCCTAGACCCACACAAGTGGCAGAACCCAGCATCTTCAACCTTCTGATTCAGAAATGAGGGACCCTAGAGGTGGACCTTTTTGCCTCCCCCTACAACCACCAGCTCAGCAGATTCTGCACCAGGAACCCTCACAGCAGGGCCTGGAAAGTGGATGCCCCATCCTTTCAGTGGGTAAATCTCTCAGTTTATGCATTCCCACCCCTGCCCCTTCTCTCAAGAGTATTACTCAAAATAAGACAGGACAGATCAAGGGCAATTCTGATTGCCCCGGTACTGGCCACGCCAGCAGTGGCACCCACTCCTCTGCAGCCTGACAATGGTGCCACCATGGCACTTGCATCAGACCCCTACCCTGCTTTCTCAGCAGGCGGGGCAGATTTTGCATCCGCAACTGCAAGCCCTAAAGCTTGCAGCCTGGCTTGTCCCTTGAATCCTATCCCAGCAGCTCTAAGCAAACAGGTGCTGGACGTCGTTCTTGAAGCCAGAAGTCCCAGTACAAGGAAATCCTATGCGGATAAGTGGAAAAGATACTGCTCATGGAGCCTAGCTAAAGGAGAGGACACAACTCTGCCCTCCCTGCCTCTAATTTTGGATTACTTAGTAGATCTACTCCAAAAAGGCCTGTCCTTCTCTTCCATTAAGATTCATGCCTCAGCCATTTCGGCTCATTACAACACTGAGCCACATCTCTTCTCTCACCCTCATATCAAATAGTTTCTGAGAGGGGCAAACAACTTAAGGCCACAAAGAGAGCACCCACCCCTTCTTGGGACCTTAACTTTGTACTGGAAAAGCTCACACTCCCACCCTTTGAGCCTGCAGCATCAGCAGACTTAAAAATTCCTCTCTTGGAAAACAGCATTGCTTCTAGCCATCACTTCAGCTAGAAGAGTGTCTGAACTACAAGCACTTATGGCTGTGGAACCCTTCATTATTTTCCATGCTGACAGGGCCTCTCTCAGGACTAACCCTTCCTTTATGCCTAAAGGTGGTGTCCAGTGTGGCTCTCAATCCATACATTTGCCAACCTTTTTCCCTAATCCTCAAAGAAACGGGGAATGGATCTTGCACTCCTTGGACGTGCACAGACAGCTCAGATTTTACCTGGATAGGACGAAGGCCTTCAGAAAATCAGACTGGCTGTTAGTCAGCTTTGCAACTTGTGCAGAGGGCAAGGCCATTTCTAAGCAAACTATATCTAAATGGATAGCACATTGCATCCGTTTCTGCTACAAGCACCATGGGAAACCAACCCTGCAGGGGGTCAGAACTCACTCCACTAGGGCAACATCTACTGCATTTCTCAGGGGAGTCCCTACCAGGGACATCCTGGAAGCTGCTACCTGGAGTTCAGTACACACTTTCATCAAGCACTACCATTTGCCTATCTTCTCCAAATCCAGGGCAGGCTTTGCAACAGCAGTCCTGCAGGCCATCCTGACCACCCCTAACTCTTCCTGACTGCCTCCACCCTTCTTCAGATTTGGGAATCCACCCAAGTGTGATGACTGCAACATGAAGTGAAACATGAAGAACCTAGTACAGTTGTGTACACTTACCATATGTTAGAGTGTATTCACTGTTGCAGTCCTGGTTCCCTCCCTCCAACCCCCTGGTTTCTCTCTCTCTCTCTCTCTCTCTCCTGCTATTTCTCCTTAATCTCTCTAGGCTTTTTACCCCACCCCACCCATTTTCAGGGGTATGGGTATTCGTATTGGTATTTACTTTTTACTGGTAGTGTTTTCCTCCACCATAAACTAAGCTCCCTTTTGGGGGGCTCCTGACATTCGGGGCAAGAGAAACTGATGTAATGGTGTCAGCTACCTGTTTTTATACCCCCTGATGACCTGAAGTCAGTCCTGGAGCGACAGCAACCGATTCAGAAATATTAAGTCTGTGGTATTTGGGCCGGCGGGCCGACTGAGGGCTACCTGCAGGCAGATAACCCAAGTGTGATGACTGCAACAGTGAATATACTCAAACATCTACATTTATGGTAAGTGTACACAACTGTACTTGTCACCTTCCACACTGATGATAAAGGTAATTGGAAAGGCTAGCAAGATAAAACTGGGTTGCTTGACAAGGAATATGAAGACAGATTTGAAGAGATGAACCATTTCACACTGGAGTAGAGAGTTGAAGAGTATCCTCAGCCTTCCATGTTCTTTATTTGAATGAGAGTCTTTCAATAGTCAGCTTTCATTATGGGAACCACAGAAGCCAGATTTAGCAGATGCATGTAAATGTAGGTAAGTACAGCTGCCCTTAATTGCCATTTAAACCTAACCAATTTCCCTTTTGGTGCTTGAATTAACCTGTCCCATTTGGATTGGCCTTAACTATTGCATGGTTAGTGAGAATAACTGGGATCATACTGTAGATAAATTTAGGGGACGCGTCCATCGGATAAAGCATTTAAGAGCTACCTCCATCCTTTAGTAGAACAAGGGGCCATTCTGGTGTCAATTTTCTTTTATCCCTCAACAGTTCCAAGTTCAGCTTGAATATGGACTGGGATGAGCTTTGTTTTATGTGGATGAGGAATCTGTTCGAGTGGTAGTGTAGTCTGCAAGTCATACCTGTCCTCCAAACCATTTTGTTGATATTGCAGAAGTTGTTTAGGTTCATGGACCAAGTATTTCTGATGCCGTTTGACTTCTGATGTGCAGAAGCTCCATTAGTATTGGGTCAGAGGATGCATTGTATGCCAGACACAGGTCACCTGTTAGCAGTCTGTATGATACTGACCATAGTGACAGTGCTTTGATTTTGTCCATGTAGGACGTACTGTTTAGATATTTTATCCTTTTAGTAAGGTATCTCTTGGAGTTCCAGTTCTTACATGTGCCTGGACAGAGTCATGCTAAAGGAGGATGTTCTACTCAGTGATTGCATAATGAGGGCTGATGAAATGGGTACAGTGACCTCTCTGGATCTAGACCATCCTTTTGTTTGTAAGCTTCATAATATAGAAGGAATTTCAATGAGAGTGGACACATGCTGGTCAGAAGGTAGGTCACTGTATAAGTTCCTGAATTCCAAATAACCAGGTCAACTCCTTTCTTTTTTTAAAACCTTTATTAAATTATCATTTAAAATCTATATAAACATAACATTAACAGAAAAGAAAACAATCCATATTAACATTTTTTCTGTTTGCATACATTATACATTGCATATTTATTTTTAAGTATCATTTTACATTACAGAATTTGCTCAGTTCTTGCCTTCCCATAAACTCGCTCCTCATCCTAAAAATTATTCTGCATCTATTGTTCCCACAATTTCTATTTATTTCTATGTAATTAGCTCCTTCACTTTTCTAAAGATCCCTTTTCTAGTTCTTTTCTCTCTTTTATGATAGTCATTACTTCAAATATAGTTGGTTTAGACTTTGATTTTCATTTTCTAGTAATTGCTTTTTTTGGCAGCCAACAAAGTTAATCTTGGGTTCATAGGTTGATACTAGGCTATCTGCCCTAGGGCATTTATAAATCTAGCCAGAGTGTGTTTGGCTTTTGCCACCCTTTTAGATTAGTTGACTGTGCCTCTGTATAGTAGCTCACAGAAGAAAGCCCTTTTAAGGTTAGTTTACTGTGCCTCTGTCTAGTAGGGACACAGAAGAGATCCCGGGGTAAACCTACGATCTCCCATCCACTCGTCAAGATTTCTCTTGAAGAGGGTCATTGAGGGGCTCTACCTAACATGGATTGGGATTTTGTTCCAGAGTGAGGGGAGCCCCTGGGATATGAATCTGTCCCTCCAGCATGTCCTATTTATTTCTGTGCTGAGGCTTAAGTCCCTGGAGCATGTAGCTCTAAGGAATTTGGATTTCCTGAGGTGGAGCATGTCCATTAATTCTGGGTTGGACATGACTTTATACGTCAGGCACAGATCGCCTCTGAGTAGGCGGTAAACAGCTGAGTAGAGCTGGAGTTTCTTTAGCCTAACTGCGTAGGGCATCTGTTTGAGTCCCTTGATCCTCTTGGTGAGGTACTTTTGGGGTCTCTCTAGTTGTTGCAGGTGTCTTATAAGGTACATCCCAAATGGGGCATTGTATTCAATTATGGGTCTGATGAGTGATGAGTAGAGGGGCACAATGGCCTCTCTTGATCTAGATGTGAACCCTTTCATGATAAGGTGGGCTATATAGAAGGTCTTTTTAACCACTTTGGCAATGTGATTGTCAAAGGAGAGATTGCCATCTACTTGGGTCCCCAAATCCCTAATTACTTATTCCGTACTTAATGGATTACCACCTATGTGGTAATTTGTGGGCACTTTGTTTTTCCCAAAGGGGATGACTATGCACTTTTTTGGCATTTAGCTTTAGGCCATGGGTCTGGCACCAGTTATCCGTCTCTGTGAGACCCTTTTGGAGGATGCTTGTGTCAGTCGGCGAGTCGATTATGGCACCCAGTTTGCAGTCATCTGCGAACTTGGTCAGCCTTAGTCCTCCCGTGTTAGCCTGTACCTCAGAGAGATATATACCGAACAAGAGATGTCCCAGGACTGAGCCTTGTGGGATGCCACTTGTAACTGGTTTAGAGTCTGACATGGCACCTGCAATTCTGACAATGTGGGTTCTATCCCTGAGCCAGTTTGCAACCCATCTTGTGACATAGGGGTTGATATTTAAGTTGGTGAGCTTATTTATGATGCCCGGGTGGGGTATTGTGTCGAAGGCTTTTGCGAGGTCCAGGTAGGCTGTGTGGACTACCTTCCCTTCATCTATGGCCTTGGTGACTGTTTCAAAGAAGTCGACCAGGTTCAAGAGGTAAGATCTTCCCTTAACAAAACCAAATTGGGTGGGATCCAGTGTTTGGAGGTTCCCAATGTCTTTGAGTTCCATGATGATACGCTCCATAGCTTTGCAGACCAGGCTAGTCAGGGTTATAGGGCGATAGTTTCCAGGGTCCATTGTGGCACCACCTTTGTGGAGTGGGACCACTGTTGCTGTATGCCATTCCTTGGGTACATATCCTGTAGTAAGGCTGAGATTGAACAGTGACTTTATGTGAGGGTTCAGTTCTTCTTGGAGCTCGTGTAAGACGCAGCCCGGGACACCGTCCGCTGTGTTTTTTGCTTTGGAGAGGGAAGCTCTCATCTGTGCATCTGTGATGTCAGGGAGGCTACACTCTGTTGGGATAGACATTTGCTCTTTTGCGGGGGGAAGGGGGGGAGAAGTTTGCACTGAACCTGTCTGCCAGGATGTTGGCAAATGTCTGTGGGTTCAGTGTATTTTTTGTCATTTTGCACTAACTCAGAGCATATCTGGGAGTTGCCACCCAGGTTCCTGACATAACTAAAGAAGGCCTTGTGATTATCTTTAGCGTCTTGTGCAATTTTTCTTTCGAAGCTGGCCTTAGATGATTTTATGAGGGACCGTACTTTCTTGCTGGTACTGATCAGAGATGCCTTCCCTTTTTGAGATTTTGCTCTCTCATGTAGTAGCTTCCTCCTTCTGTTGTATAGCTTATTTATGGCTGGGGTCCACCAGACAGGTCTACTGCCTTTGGAGGAGTGAGTCTTGGTTTTATTGGGGATAGCACGATCCATGCATTCCTGTAGGTGTCCATAGAATGCGTTTGTAAAGGATTCTGCGGTTTGGGCCGTATTTTCCACTGGCCCGGGGGCTTTGAAGTATTCCGCCTCGGTTTTGAGAAGTGTGAAGTTTGCTTTTGAAAAGTTCTTCACCGTGGTTTCCTTGGCTGGGGGTGGGGACGGGATATGGATGTCCAGTGAGATTAATTTATGGTTAGATCTTACTTAGCAAGGCCTTACTGTGTCTGTCCAGCTCAAATGAATCTTTTCCTTGGTTACAGCCATTTGCTAACTCGGTATTTCTGACAGTGCTCTGTAGGGAATGAATAAAATCTGCCAACTCATTAAACTTCCAGAACATATGTTCCCAGTTACCTGTTTCATCCCCATCAAACCTCCAGCATTGGCTATCTACTTGAGGAAAATATCTTTTAAGTCTGTTTGGGGTTTAAAAATACCTCTGCAAAGACTTAAAAGCAAACATCCTAAACTTTCTGGAATTTGTTGCATACTTGAGAACCATATCTCCTCCCGCTGTCCCTTTGTAAATAGTTTTTCTAATCTCTTCACAGGCTTTTCTAACCTCCTCTGATTGAGTCTTGTAGTTATGCAATATTTTATATCCCCCACTAACTATCCCCTTTTTAACAGCAGCTTCTGTTCTAGATTCAACTAAAAACTCTGAGAGCAGGTCTTTCATTTAGGATTCCTCTGTCCTTTTCTCATTGCCAGTACTCTATTAATCCCTGGTAGGTACGACAATGTTTAGCCTGAAGTCTAAGTGTCTTCTTGGCCTCATCACACTCAGTGCTCACAGTACTTTGGTTCCTTTGACAGTTTTCTCCTCTTAAAGTCCATCTCTGTCTTTTCTATTTTCTGTATCCCTACTTATAGCTATTACTTTTGGCAAAATCTCCTTTATCTAGTCTTGTGTTGGCTTAGTTTTTGGACTACTTTCTGCTGCTTTATGAATATAATAATGCCCTTCTGTGTCACTGTTGCAGTATTCTTCAACCTAAGCATCTCCTGCCATGGATAGCCCAACGTTCAGTCAGTATGCTAAAGCCTTTAGATCTTGTATGCACAGTACATCACGTGTATGCTCCTCGCGCAGGATGTAAGCCTAAAGGTGATGTATGGATGCAGTTACTCAGAACTTTCACCAGTCCAAATGCCATTGTCACTCATCAGTCTAAAAGCCCTTTGCTGTGATGAACACTTTGCTGTCAGTTAAGTGCCCCATTGAGTTTTTTTTTCGTTTTTATTGTTGGTCTTGTTTTCCTTTGGTTATCTGGAGTTTGTGTCATCCAAGAAGGGAAAATGTCAGTGTGGGAGGCAGATTCCTCCTAAGGATCATCACAAACAGTGTTTTTTCTATTTGGGTGCTTCCCACGACCATACCTCCTGTAGCATTTTTAAGGCATTTCTGCCCAAGACTCTTGGAAACCGGTTGTCCTCCCTGGCCATTTATCTTGAGAACAAAAGGCTCAAACAGGTAGTCTGGGGTAGCATGGTGGAATCGATTAATCCAGAGATGCTTCCGTTAAGGAAGAAGGCCAAGATGTCTTGGCTGGGTTCTTTTGTGTATCCAGCCTCCACTGGATATCTCTTTAGAGGCAAATGATAGCTTTGTAGAGCATCTGATGTCAACTTTGGACTCGTCTGACACAACACAGTCAGAGGCCAGCATGGATCCTTCCTTTCGCATGTCCTGTCAGGCTTTGCAGTCATCTGCTTCAGATGTTGAGGTGGAGCCACTGTTGATTATCTGAGAGGGCCCTAGAGGGATTCTGAAGATTCTGGTCAGGGTTCAGAACATCTGGCATTAGGGCTGGTGTCCCTACCAAGAAAAAACAGAAGACTAAATATTCTTCTGTATGCTATAAGGACCCTCAAAGGGAATGGCTGTAGTTTATTCAGAACCTGTTTAATGGCCCTGAAACCTCCCCAAGGGGCTTCTGTGCCTACTCCTCCTCGGACTTCAACTCCTTCCAGAAGGCCTAGAGAACCTTATTTCTTGGATGAGTATTCAGAGTTCTAATCTTCCCAGATGCCTTCTCCTTTGGATTATGGCTCTGATGAAGGAGTCTATTAGCTCTGAGTCTCCCTTGGAGAGGTTGTCTTCTGGGGATACAGTAGCCAACATGATGGAATACTTTAAGTGGTGTTCTTCTCAGGTGTCTGATATGTAAAAGAGGTAATATGAGTTTCTTCAGGTGGACACACCTAAACCTTCTGCATTACCAGCTGCCTCCAAGACTCCTGATTCACAGCCCCCTGCTCCAAAGAAACTGGACGGGGTTTGTAAGGTTCCTCAGGATTGTCAATTGTTGTTCAAGTGCCCTCCTGCTGATCATGCTGTGGTGTCGGTCTCTTCTCACAGCCTTCTAAGCTTTTGCCCTCTGCCTAGCTTCTGCCTTTGGATAAGGATAGTAGGACCATGGAGAAGATCAGTAAGAAATACTGTACTGCTTCCCCTTTAGCCTTTGGGGCCATTAGTTACCAGACCCACATGACCAGATATGCTCTGGTCTTGATTGCCCAGGCTTGTCAGGTTATTTCTGACCTCCCTGATTCTGAAGGCAAGTCTTCTGTTTTCTCTATTTTAGGCTCTGCCCCTTAGGTGGCTCCTCACTCTGTCAAAGTGCAGCTATGATGCTGCTAATGCCTCTTCCAGTGCTGCTGCATTTGGGTCTGTCATGATACATTATTCTTGGCTTTGTCTGCAATCATTATCTGAAGACATTAAGTCCAAGTTGCTGGGTGGTCCTTTGGATAATAGTCTCTTTGGGACTGCTGCTGCTGCTATGTTTGTCTCTTCAAGAAAGAGGTAAAGTTTTGCAGGACCTTAAACATATTTTTGTGTCCTCTATCCCAAAATCCCAGAGGAACTATCCTACTAGGTCTCTTTTGTTCATAGGCAGCCTTGTTAGGCCACTAAAGGTAGGCAAACTCCTCCTGCTAAGTCGTCTTGGGCTCCTGTGGTCCAGAAGCCTCCTTTGTGACAGGCCTGCTTCCCTTTGACGTTTTGGTTCCATAACTCTCGGCCAGGTTCCCTTGTCTCTTTCACTCTCCCTCTGTCTCCCAAACTGGCAACTCCACACCTCAGACTCTTAGGTTCTGTCCATCAACTATGAGGGTTACTTCATGGTCTGGAAGTCTCTCCCTCCTTTTTTCAGGGATTCCTTAGCCTCCTTGAGAACAGCTTCCTCATTTCACAGAGGTTCCTGTGTCCCTGGTGGACTAGCCAGTCCTTGTAGGAAAGGGATTTTACTCAAGAATATTCCTGGTTCCTCAAAAGGGGGGCACTTGGAGGCCTATTCTGGCTCCCTCCTTGCTCAGCACTTTATCAAGCTTCCTTCTTTTCGGATGCTTTCTTTTCCTCTGTTGCTGCTCCAGCTTTTTCTGGTATCCTTGGATTTGAAAGATTCTTATTTGAAGGATTCTTCCTTCATGTTCCTGCTCACCTTTTCAGGAAGTTTTTACATTTCTCTATTTCTTCCTCTGATTTTCAGTTCTCTGCTTTGCCCTTTGGGCTCTCTACTGCCCCAAGGATATTCACAAAAGGGCTAGCTCCTATAATTGCCTTTTGCAGGCTCCAACCATTCAGATTGTTCCTTATCTATGTGACCTGTTGCTTCAAGCACCTTCTTCCAGCTGCATGTTACAGGATCTGGAGTTCACTATATCTCTGCTTCAATGTCTGATCTGACTCCCTGTCAAGATCATGTTATCTGGGTTGCAGGATTCAGACAGTGTCAGTGCTTGCTTTGTTATATTGGTAGGGTTAACAGACTGTCATTGCCCAAAAAAGACATTATGGAAGTTATTTGCCAATAATCAAAACCCTAGAATGGACATATGCAGGCCATCCCTGGTGAAGTAGGTCTGTCAGTCATATTCTCCCAGGCTGATAAATATTGGCCCCCTTCGAATGGCACTAAAAACTAATCATTCAAGTCAAGAGTTTTTGCTTATATTGCAGCATCATCCTTGGAAAAGATAGAATGCTGCACAATGCTAGGCTTGTGTCTGGGGCATGTAGTCTGAGAACTCCATGAAGTTTCTATTCACGCACTCCAGCAAGGTACATTTATTTTATTTTTATTTTGGATTTGTTAACCAGGTGCAGCACTGATCCCACTAGACCCATTTCAGTCTCAGCCAGACATACTAACATGCGACAGAGTCATGCTGGTACTTGTTGTTCAAGCAACTAACAGTCACTCTTTCCCTGCTCAGCCTGGTAAGAAGTACATGTTTGCCTTACATTGGAGTCACCTATAACTAGAATGTTTGGTTAGGTAAATGTCTGCCTTACGGGCTCAGCATTTGTGACTTTGGGACTTCTACTGTTATGTGAGGCAATAAGCTTAACATGCTGAGTGTGCTTTGCAACTATGTTGCATTTTGGAGGTCTTTGTGGTTTAGCCAAGTTAACATTTAAAACCTCAACACATGAAAGCTTGTGTGTGTTGTGATTGTTTTGGTGAGGTGGTGTGTGTGATGTATTGCTGATGATTTTGGTGTTTGTTTACTATGTGTGAGATTTGTCTCCATGAATTATGTACATCTCTCATACACTGCATTATGCTGTTTAAGTAGTAGATGATGATCAGACAGCATGAGACATTTTTTACACTGAAGATACCATTCTCAATCAGGCTGGAAGCAGAAGTTGTGGGAAAGTTTTGATCCATGGTTTTGACAGGAATGACTGGGGAAGCAAGGAGGGCAGGGGTGACTATAACTGCTTGGAAATTCAGTTTATTTAGGAATGTGGGTGGACTTGCTTATAATGTGTGAGGAAATGCCTGGTTATCTAGTCAGAGGTGTACTGCAACTCATGGTGTGTTTATTTGCACTTGGCATGGGTTATTTGAGCCTCAGACCTAGATTTCTAAAGTTGTGTAGATTTTGCAGGTCTCTTGTAGGAAAAAAAAGCTCTTGTATAGACAATCCACTATAGAATGAGTCCAATGGTGGCAGTGCACTGCGTGCAATTCACTGCAGCCTTTTTTTCATCCATTTTTAGTGAAAACCTTGTTTATCTTGGTTCAAGGCTTTTCACTCTTCTGAGAGTCTTGAATAAAAGAACCTGGGTTGGCACATCTCTGTGCAGGTCATAGCACTTGAGCTAGAGAGTGATCCAGTCAAATGAAGCTAGTAGTGGAGCTCTGTGATGTCAGAACCTGTAGCAGGGAAAAACTGCAATTAGTGTACAAACAGTAGGGAGTAGCAGAGAGGAGGAGTATTTCATGCACCAATGGGGCTGTGAAGTCTGTAAGAATGTAGAAAACACAAAACCGGAGGGAAAATCAGTAGCAAATCCATCAACAGTAGCATGTGTAACAAACAGGCACTGGAATTCAGCTTTAAGCAGTCTAACAATAAGCATCATATAGGACTGAAGCAGTAAAGCTGGAATGTAAACAGCTGTAGAAGTACACAGATCCTGCAGTAGAAATGTCAGTACTGTAACTGTTGTTCATTGCAGTGATTTACCAGTAAAACTGTTTGTGAAAAATGACTAAATGAGGCTCAGATCTTTCAGTAGTTTACAGTGTTGACACAATTGCCAGTGAAACTATAAGACTAGAATCCTAAAACAGTTTAAAATGCAAACCGTTAACTTTTACAAGTAATTCTACCCATGGAGAAGTGCAGTGTAATGTATAAATAATGAATAGATCTTGCAATTCTCCCAAAATTGCAAATGAAGCAATAAGACTAAGGTCTCAGAACAAGTTACTTTCATTACAAAAATGAAACAAGTGGCAGAAAATACAGAAATAAATGCATCAAAATGGAGGTTACTATAGGTACAGTTTAAGAATGTAATAAGAGCCAGATAATATATGAAACAGAGTCTAACCCTAGCCTTAACAGTCTGAGAAAGGGCCTTCCCAGTTTGATTTCAGTGCCCAGTAAGATGAGCAGAGATGAGACTTAGAGGAGCTTCCAAGGCCAGGTATATAGGAGATGAGACTGGGAGGAGTATACAGTAGGGTCAGGCAACTCAGAAGCTTCCAAGTGCTGTGCAGTATTTTAAATGTACTTCCATATGCATAATGGAGTCTAAATATACTTCCAAATGCAGAATGGAGTCCAGATGCTGTGTTTTTTTTTTTTGCTTTTCATTTCCAAGAGTGGATGGCTTATTGCTTGTGTAGTATAAAATGTCAGGAGGCTGGAAACAAATTGTAGTTCTAGCCATTAGTGCTTATCTTCCCAGAACTGCACTATTCCCTAACTGCCATTGGGTTTAATTACTCCAAGCTCTAGACACAGCTCAAATAACTAGCCAAAGTCTGTCTGTCACAAAGTCCGAAAAGTGACTAAAGCACAGAAATTAGATTAACCCACTTTAGAGCTCAGAAAAATAACGGTGGAAACTAAAACCCAAATCAGTTTATAGACATAGCGTCAGATTTCTTTTTCCAGTAGCAAGCTTCAAATATACACACACGTGCATACACATGTGCACCTTTAATGCCTTTATTGCATCTCTAAGGGTGCACAGTCTTGGAGAGAAAAACCCTTACCTTGTTGCAAAAAAAAAACATGTGCTTATATGCACTTGCCAGATACAGGAAACTGGTATTTTGGTTCATTCATTTCATTTCAACAAGTCATGGTTCTGCACTGTGGCATTCAAGCATGCTCAGTGTTCCTACAGGAAGGGTTTAGGTGAAGAAGCTGTGTGGATACTAGCAGCACAACAGGACAGACACTACCGGTTGTCGTCTTTATTTTGTTAACATTATGTAATGTGTAGGTGAGGATGTGCATACTAGCAGCACGACAGGACAGACGCTCCCAGTTGTCTTATTTATTCTGTCAACATTATGTAATGTAACAGGATGGATGATTTTCTGGACATCAGAAGTCATAACAAGTTGAGTAAACTGATGCTTTTTACTGAAGACAGACCTGCTGTCAGTTATGGTCCTGTGGTAGTAAATGTAACGCAACATTATTAAAGATAGTGTAAGTACACAGCAAGTAATGTGTAGAATGATGTACATTAGAGAAGGTTGTAAGAAAATATGAGAATATGCATTAGAAAAGCTTATATGGAATCAGATGAGGATGTGCTTTTAGCAAGGTTATAAGGAAACTGAAGAGGAAATGTAAAATATAAAAATGGGAACACAGAAGTGGACTGTCCTGCTTTGCACCGGATTACTGCTTGAAGGATGGTTTAGCTGGGGGTGAGCTGCAGTTATTCAAGATAGGAAGAAGTCCACGAGATAGTGGTACATGGAAGGGCAGAATTTAATGAAGAGCGCCAAAGGATTTTTGCGTTAACTGTGCATCTCAGTTGGTCACATACAGGCTTGGATTGCTCAGTAAATTAGAGAGCTTAAAGTCTTGCTGTGCTTGATAGCTGCAGGAACATGTAGTGACAGAACTAATAGCAGGGTCTTGTTTTTCGAAGAAACAGCCAAGAAATTGTCTATTTGCCAGATGTTAAAATGATCTTGTGTTCACTAGCTTGGAAATACTGTGAGGATGAGGTGACTGGATGAAAACTTCTCAGGACCCACTGAAAACTGCACTGTGGATGGACTTAATTCTGAGGTGCTGCTTGTGGAGCCCCAAAACCAGACAGTGATTTCTTGTTATAAACTGCAAATCTTTGTTTGAGAAGGATTTGCAGAATGTATGTGGGGTTCTGTATCTGGGGTTCATCCTGATCTCCAAAATATATATATATATATATATATATATATATATATATATAATATTTATTGCCTTAACACCTGACCTTGTGGCCCAGATTGTGGCTGAAAAGGATCCACGATAACCAGTTAGATTTTCATCAAGATATGCGTTAATAACCTCTGCTTATGCTGTGTGGTTAAATACCAGTCAGTCAGTGATACTTCTAACTTAAAAGATAACCAAAGCCAAAAAATTAACTTTTTTTCCTTGGGGAGTAAAGCCCTTCCTGTATGTATTGGAGACTCCTGCAATCCCTTAGTTGTACGTCTGTGGTGAGGGAGGACTCTCTGAGAGTTCTGTCAGACTTTTTTTTTTTTTTTTTACCTGTAGTGTCATTTGGCCAGCAAGATGTTGACCTTAAATTTCCAAGAAATCCATTTCATTGGCTGTGATGTGATCGAAGCAGTTGGCTGTGATGTGATTGAAGCAGTTGGCTGTGATCTGATCGAAGCAATGAGCTCTCCCTGGACATAAATATTGTTTTGTGGAAGGTAGCTATGTAGAACAGACAGATGCTTTCAGAGAGGCCAAGAGAGGTAGTGAAAGTAAATGGAAAATAAAAACTCTTGTACATCAACAATGATATGAAATACAAGTTTGCATGTCCTTCATTTTTTTTAACATATTGTCAGTCTTCTTTTGGCTTTTCCTGGTTAGGGGACGCCGCAGCGGATCGCCTGTCCACTCATAATTGGCAGTGGAGTTTTACAGTGTTGAGCTGCCAGCCCGGCACACACACACACACACACACACACACACACACACCTAGGGCCGAGTGTCCAATCCACCTACAGCATGTCTTTGGGATGTGGGAGGAAACCAGAGCACCCGGAGGAAACCCACGCGACCACAGTATTGTCGATACAAAATTTAATTAATGTATTGAAGATTTTCAGCATTTGGTATGCCTTCCTTTCATAACATGGGTAAAGTGCTGTAATCTCACTGATATTTTTCACAGAAATATGATTTTGTTGAAAGTACTATCCTAGTGTTTTAGGATTATTTGTGAAAACATCCGTCGTTAAAGTATGCTTTAGCATTATTCTGGACAGTAATGTCAGCATGCATATGTTCCAGTAATTATTTTCTTGTAGTAAAGTAGATATGTAATGCACATCTTTTTGTTATTTTTACTAAATATAAATGCAGACACCGGTCCTGCCCCCAACAATAACTGATCAGGTTCGACTATGGGAACTGGAAAGAGATCGACTGAGGTTTACAGAAGGTAAGAAAAAAACTTGTCTTTGTCCTTAGAATTCAGAGCCGCACATTCTTTGGGGTATTTTACCATATTTCATAGTTTGAGGTGTCTGTTGCAGTAGATCCAAATAGTGAATATATCGTCAGCCAAGAGGCATCACCGACTATAATTTCATTTACTTAGCACCTGAAGACACAGGTAGGATGAGTGGTGGGTTTTATTTTTGCATCCCTCGCACTTCCTCTCTTTTTTACTCCTCTTCCGTCTGCATGCCTGTGTTATCATTTCTCAGTCTTCTCTCCATGGCATCCTTTACTGCAACTATTCACACTCACCTTGACTAATGTCATCATAACTCTGTGTATAATGTGCTGCTCTCCCCGAAGTATAAGCCGTTAATTCATTATGGCTACATCTTACCCAGAAAGCTCTTCTAAGCATGATTCTATTTTTCCATCAATGTTTTAAAATTGTTAACTGCTTTTTGAGTTAGATGTAGCATATTCTTGCATCTGTAAAATATGTATGTATTTTTTAGCATATCCTTATATCTGTAAAAGTGTTGCATTCTGTTTTTTGTGATCCTGTTTACCTGGGCTGTACCTGCAAGTGGTCCATTGAGATATGTGCACTACCCCAGTAAAGCAAATTTTAAATTAAATGATTAAAGACTAAAATAAAAAAAAATGCATTTCTTGCAGCACCAGCTGTCATTCAAGATTATAAAATGGGTGACACATTCACATGTTTGAGGCCTTTCCTACTACAGAACATCTCAGTGTAGTCCTACTTTACTGATTTACTAAGTGATTTCCTGGCCTCTGTGTCAGGATCTTATCCTCAAGGCTTAAACGGTTGCTTAGCAAGTGTCAGTATGATGTCCTTTCAAGGTCAGTGTTGCAGTATTCCTTATAAAAGGGGATATCCTGCCAAGGATAGCCATGTGCCTGACCAGCATACCAAAGCCTAGACCCTTCCAAGCATTCTATGCCCAACTTTTGACTTGCACCCAAATAAGTAAGGTACTTTAGGGGCATACGTACACTAAATCCTTGGAATTTCTTTGCTGCCTGTAAAAAAAAAGACATACTTGGTTTTTGATCTGTGAGTTGTCGGTCTTTGGCTGAGTCTTCCTGCTATGATGTCCAGTGCCTGTAAGAAGAAATTGGCATCAGAGACCTTTGCTGAGCAGCCCCACCTGGATATCTCCAAGACCTAGAGCTTATCTGTTCCAACACCAGTTCCTGCTATCATGTCCCAGTCAGAGGTTGATATGGAGCAGGCAGTCTGCACATCTGCTGGGTGTGAACTGTTGTCCAAAGGATATGAGAAGAGGAGAAACAAAACCAACTGTTGTACTGACAAAATGCACCAAACATAAACACCATAATTCTGCCCAAAAGAAGCTCAGTGAAGATATCCAGTTGAATAACTTTAATAGTATACGGTAAATAAGTTAAGTGCTTTTGTCCATTAAAAAAATGTTGTCCCTTTGTAATTAAATTTACAACTATGATGTTTCACTCTGCATGGTTTAAAGCCACTAGAGTTTACTTCCTTTCAGTAGTTCTGAAGAAGTCCAGAGAATTCTATGTCCCCTGAATCACCAATAGAGGAATTCTAATTTGGGGATACTGTACTCAAAATGATGCAATATTTCATTGGGTAAGTTCTCAAATGTTTGATGATCAGCTAAGATTATGCATTGCTTCAGATGGAGACTCTCAAGCTGTTCCTTGACTCCCAAGCTGTTCCTCCAGGTTTGGAGGCTTTGCTGGATACTTTTGTTGCTCCACCTCAATAGCCTGATTCTCAGCCTCCTGCTTCTAAAAATCTTTTTAGGGTTCCTGATGGTCAGAAGCTTTGCTTCAAGAATCCCATATCTGATCCTTCTGTCATTTCTATTTCAGCTGATGAGCATACTGAATTGATTTCTTCCCCCAGATTCTTGCCTTTTGAGAAAGTTAGCAGATGTATGGACAGATTCAGGAAGATGGTTTATATTTCTACTGCTTTGGCTTATAGGGCCATTGGCAATTAGACTCCTATAACCAGATATATTTTATCTCTTCTTTCCAAGCTTGGAAAAAATGCTCACTAGTGTGCCTGATTCTGATCAAAAGTCTATTGTGTATCCTTGCTTGGTTCTGCCTGTCAGGTTGCTAGACAGTCTATCAAGCGCAGTTGTGGCGATGCAGATGTTTCTTCCAGGACGACTGTGTCAAGGGCTTTCATTAAGAGATATTCTTGGCTGAAGCTTCAATTCCTTCTTGGGGATGATAAAGCCAAGTTATTGGATTCTACTTTGGTTACTGAAATCTACTGAAAATCTGTTTTGTTCTGTTGCTGCAGACCTGTTTAATGTTTTATAAGACAAGGGCAAGGTTATGTAGGATGTCATACAAGTTTTCCTTTCCCCTGTTACTAAGTATCATATCCTTCTGAAGCAGGCCTTTTTCTTAGGAGACGGCAAAGGCAACTTCTGAAGGGTAAACATCCCTCTAAGGGTAGGTTTCCTGATAAACAAGAACAAGATTCTAAAACCCAGAATCCTTCTTTTCCAGACAAACCTTCTTCCCTGGGACTATCTTCCGCACTCTTCCTTTGGCCACATTCCTCTTTATCAAAGGCTGTTACTGTCCTTTCCAGTTCGGCAATAGATCACCACAGACTAGTGGATTCTCTCCATTATCAAAACAGCTACAGAATGTCTTTGAAGTCTCTTCCACTTTTTCTTGACATTCCTCAACCTCCTCAAAACCATTTTTCACATCTTCCTCCTATTTTTCAAGATGTTTTGTTCTCAGGGCACTATTCAGCCATTTCTTCTCTCTCAAAAGGGCCAGAGGTTTCTATTCATGAATGTTCCTGGTCCAAAGGAAAGACTGTTCCTCAAGGCCTATCCTGGATCTTTCCTTTCTCAACATCTTCCTTCAGATGCCCAGTTTTAAGATATTAACTTTTCAAACTCCGTTTCCCATACTTTCTTCTCCAGGCTTTTTTAGTCTCCCTGGATCTGGATGCTTTTCAGGACATTTTTTGAGATTCTCTCTCTCTTCCTGTCATAATCCGTTCTTTGCTTTACCCTTTGGCAGTGCTGAGAGTGTTTACAAAGTGTCTAGCTCCAGTTATAGCATATTGTAAACTTCACGGCATTCAGAAATTTTTGTAATCTGGACAACCAGTTGATTTAGGCACCCTCTTCTGAACTTCTAAAGGACTTAGAATTCACAGTGGATCTCCTTCTAAGCCTTTGGCTCACTCTAAACCTAAAAAAAGATCACATTTGCTTGGGTTGCAGAATTCATACACTTTGACAACTTTCCTTCCTTTGGCCAAGGTTCTGTTTCTCAGAGTTCTTCCAGAACCTTCTTTCATTAAAAATGACCACTTCAGGACAGAGTGAAGAGACCTGGGGCTCATGCCATCCAGTACTGAGGAGGCTACAGTGGTACCTTAACAGTTTGGCTCCAAAATTGAAATCCATTAAACTTCCAGATTCCTGTCTTGCATTGCCTAAGGAAGGAGGTTATATGGAAGATCAATCAGATTTCCGTCAATGTAGGACTGACTTTTCTGATTCTCCTTCCCCATTTTAATTTCTCCAACTCTTTTGGGTTTCTATAGGGAATGGACCCCATTCCTAAGTCAAAGTATGATTAAAGTTTACTGAAATTAGTATTGTTTCAGTCTGTGATGTTAGCCAGAAGCATTGTTCGCAGCACCCGTAATGTGCCCAGTAATGACTTCTGCAATTCATATGGAGTTGCTTGCATCGGAAATGTATCAAACTATGATTATAATTTCTTTTTTTTTATAAGACCCATTGCTCCTACTACTATTGGAATTGTCTGGGTAATCTTCCACATTGCCGTCATTTCTACTTGTAAATCCTGGTATTTTAGGACTTTGTATCTCTGTCTCTGTACGTAAGACACTGTATTCACTAGGTGTAGCAATTTCAATGACCAATATCACTTTTGTCTTTTCATAGACTACTGTATCTGGTTTTATTCCATGTATTTTTTAAAGTGTTGGTAATGGGTGATCCCATGTAATAATATAAATGCCATCATTTTCTGAAATGCTTTGTGGCTCATGTTTCCAGTGCTTTTCAGTTAATTCAATCTTATAATGTTTGCACAATTCCCAATGTAGCAGTCTTGCCACCTTATGTCTTTCAGCATGTAGTCCTTCTGCCATTAGTATATCACAGCCAGCAACAACATGCTGTTTCCAACTCTGTTTTACAAAACCTACATTTGTCTGTTTCTCTAACATATTAAATGGACTTTATAAACCGACACGTAGTCCACTATCTTGGGCCATCAATGTTAATCTTTCATCTTTTGGTTTCATTTCATCTCTTAACCATTCCTTTGTTCGATCCTGATCAACATAAGGTTGTTCCAGTAGTTTTCTATACTTACAACTATATCTGTGCTTTTTCCTCATTTCTTGCCTTCTCATCTGATCCTTCACCTTATATTCTTTTATTTTTTGGGCACATTCAGTTCCTGCCTGATTTTTTATCTACTTCTGGCTTGATTTCAATTCCCACTTGACACTGATATGCTTCTGCTAAACTAAACTTGCACCATCTTAGATTTATTCTCCTCATGTTTTAAAATTTTCACTGTGTTTGGGTCTTGAGTTCTGCAGATATGTATGCTGTCCTATGATTGCAAATCTATACATGTAATCAATTTTGAGGAGGCCCATACCTCCTTCCGAACGGGGAATATTTAGTCTTGGTATACACTGATTTTTATAAATCATTTGACAAGCATGATGCATCCTCTTTGTTTTCCTGTCCAACAACTGATCCAACACCTTTTGGGGCCAGTCGCTCCAAAACTGTAAGTTAGGACAGGAAGGTCAAATTGGCTTATAACTTGGTCTTTGTTCCTAGATGTAAGTGCTATTTTCCATATTAATTTTAGTCTTACAAATTGTTCCTTAGTACGTTTTATTCACATTCGTTCATGTTTTATTGTTGATCTGTCATCACAGTTCCCAAATATTTATACACTCCCTTTTGCTCATTCCTTTACATCCCATTCCTGTCCCAAACTGATGTTTTCTTGGTGCTGCAGCTTTCCTGCGTAAAACATTTCTTTTTTACACATTTATCAAGACCAAGTGACATTCTTGTATCATCTGAAAAGGTCTGACCACTTGCAGTTGTTCTTTTAGTACCTCATCTGATGAACTGTATAGTTTTAAATCATCCACAAAAAGATGAGAAGTCTTTATACTTTGTTGTTTTCTGAAAGCCAGATTTTAGCCATGAACTAATCTGTTAAACAGTTTAATTGGTTAAGGGCAAAACAAAAGAGCAGCGGTGACAATAGTCACCCTTGAATATCCCCCTTTGAATTTGTATCCATGGAATAATGATTTGTCCTTTATCATGCATAACTACAAAGTGGTTTGCCATTGTTTCATGGTCATTGTAATGTAATCTATCAGTATAGGGTAAGCATTATTTTATCCATAAATGTGGGATACTATCAGATGTTTTTTTATAGTCTATCCATGCCATACTTAGATTCATCCCCCTTTTTACAGTTCTTCATTATGACTTGATCCTTTATTCCATATGACTTTTTGTTACCCTTTTGTTCTATTGTCATGGTTGTGTTTTTTTTTTCTAAATTACTATGAACTCTGTCAGCATCAATTCCAGTGTATATTTTATATGTCATCGAAAGACAAGTTATCAGTCTATAGCTTTTAGGATAGCTTGCAGGTTCGCGTTTAACTAGAATTATTGTTTTTCCTGTTAACCAGGTTGGTGTCTGTTCGTAGTGCACATATAAATAGTTCTTACTTATGGTTAAATCTTCATGTAAAGATGTTAATACTTTCATCCAGAAGTTAGGTACTGCATCTGGGCCTAGGGTTTTCCATTTAGGAGCTTTTCTTAACCTTGTTTCAATCTCTCTGGCCATTACTTCACCCCATCCCATATCCTGAATATTCAAACTTTTTTTTTTTTTTTTTACTTCTATCCACTTAGCATCTTTATGTTCCACAGATCTTCATAGATATGTCTCCAAAATGTAGCTATTTCTTCTTTTTTGGTGGTGTTTCAGTTCCTTTTGCCTTGTTTCCCAATTCTCTCTAAAACTTTTTTGGGTCAGTTAATCATTTCTTATTTTGTACTTTTCCTTTATATCTAACCTGCATATCTTTTAAGTTTTTCTGCCTGTGCTGATGTTTTTAGTTTATTATTTGTGATAGTGCATGATAGTTCCTGATACTGTACATTGCTTGTTTTAACAGTGACGCTTCTTGTCTTAACTGCTTGATACTTCCATGATGGCATTTGATTTCTCCCCTTACTTTCCCTTACTGCCCTTTCTTTTTGTGGTAAGACTTTATCTGTTAATTTAGCCGCACAGTAATGTATCCTATTTACTTCTGTTACATCAGATGAATCTTTATGAACAGTCCTAGTTACTGTGTTCATTTGTTTTATCAAACTTCTAACGTTTTGGGTTTTATTGACTTTCTGTAGTCTATTTCTTTCGTTGATCTTAATATGTCTATCCACCTGTATTAAATCAAACAGCTCTTCTCTTAGATCATTTTCTTCTAAACTGAGGGTACCTTTGCTCTCCATTTCTTGTGAGCATACTATAGAAAGTTTCAGAGCATCGCTCTGTCACATGCTCTTCAATTTCATCCTGTGTCATCTGTTGCTCTTTCGTATGGGAACTCACTGGCATATCACTCCACAACACTGACTCTGTCAGAGTTGCCACAGTGTCCTGATGTCCTTCAAGAATGCAACTGCAGTCATAATATATGGGTTGTCCTGCCTCAGGCAGCCCTCGGTCGGCCGGATTCCAAAGTCTGGGTCCGGCGTCGGCTGGTGTCGCCTCCTCTCTGACGTCAGAACGGCTGGAGTATAAAGGCATCGGCCGACGCCATCTTCTTCAGTCTTTCTTGCCGCGCGGTGCCCGAAGCAGAAGCAGTTTGCAAGTGCCGGTCGGTCAGCTCCTGTGTTTTCAGTACCGAAGTCATCTAAAAGCTAAGTACCCCGTTGGGGAACATTTTTTCTTGCCTCAGCCGATGTCAGAACAAATTGAGAAAGTTAATAATTGTTTGTCTTGTGGTAAACAAATACCTCATAAGGACTTCCATTCTTACTGCCTTCCTTGCCTGGGCCCAGACCACGACGTCTCGGCCTGTGCTGCCTGTGCTTGCTTTAATAAGCGCACTCTCAGGCGCCGGGCAGAATTTGCCGAAGACTTTTTCGGTGAATCTTTCGCGTATATCATGCCGTCGGATCAACCGACAACTCAATCTACCAAAAAACGAAAGGACCAGGACCGACATCCTCGGCCCGCGTCCACCACCGATGCAACTCCTAAACCCTCCGCTAGTGCTTCGGTCCCTTCGGAAGCGGTAATTCAACCGCTCCAGGCCGACGACACAGCGTTAACACGTCCTTCGGTCTCGGAGACCTCTCCGGTGCCGGTTGTTGATTTCCCTCCGGAAACCGAAGTTCTGGATCTACCCGACACCATTCCTGTAGACAAGGTTACTGCTGCACGTGGGGCTGCAAGGCCTCCTGTATCCATGTCCATCAAGGCCTTTGCACGTGCTAAGGCCGCCAGCCAGGCCAAGGCCCATCCTAAACCTGCTGCTCAGGCCCCTTCTTCTGATAAACAGATCATGTCTCTTGCTGCAGATCTTATTTCTCTTATCAGGGGGTCTCAGCCTCACCCAGACAGAGGTTCTCAGCCACCTGCAGAGAAAAGGCCCAGAACTGAGCAGGCTGACAACCTCTCTTCAGATGAAGCCTCTGGGGATTCTGAGCATTCAGATACCCAAGAAGAATCCTTCCAGGCCTATGAGGACTCTGATGCTGAGGAATCAATTCCCTCTGCCTCCCCTCCAGAGGATTTCTCGTTTGGTGAAGTCCTGCACTCTATGAGGGAACATTTTAAATGGCAGGGTCAGGAATTTTCTGATTCCAGGAAAAGGCTACGTACCTTCCTCAAGCTTCCCCAGCACAGACCTTTAGCTATTTCTCCAGTTATGGATGTTTTGGATGATGTTTTCTCTGACTCCAGTGCTAACCCTGATTCTCTCCCCCTGCTCCTGTCAAGCCAGACAGATATTATAGGGTCCCTGACACTCACAAAGATCTTTTTAAGGCCCACTCTGTGGATCTAGAAACTATTTCACAGGGCCCCAAGGGAGTGGCTACTTCCACTGCCAAGAATCCACTGCCAGCGGATAGGAAAGCTAGGTCTCTGGAGAGATGGGGTAAAAAAGTTTATACCTCTACCACCCTAGCCATGAGGTCACTTAACTGCCTTTTTCATATGTTTCAGTACCAGGATTTTTTACTGGATGATTTACAGAAAAAGTTAGCCTCTCCTGAGCCTATTGATAGAAAGGCATTGCAGGATCATATACATAACACTCAGCAGGTTAACAATCATTTTCTTCAGTGTGGTTATGATGCATTGGAGGCTTCATGTAGGGCAGCTATGACTGGGGCTGTGATACGTAGACATGCTTGGTTAAAAGATCAGCCATTGCCAGACCATGTTAAAGTAAAGTTACTCGATGCACCTCTGGAAAAACAGAAGCTTTTTGGTGCTAATACACAAGATGTGTTGAAATCCATTGAGGAAAAAGCTAAGTCAGTACAGACAGTCAAGGATTTCCTCCAGGTTCAGCCACCCAGATTCAGTAGAAACTGGCCTTCAAAGAATTGGTCCTTCCCAGACTCTGACAAGTTTCAAAGGGGAAAAAACAGGCATGCCCGAGGTAGAGGGCAATACCGAGGATCCTACAGGGGCCGCCAATGGCAACCTCCTAATCAAAGAAGTGGCGCAGGCAGCCCAGCTGCACCACAAGGACAATCACAATGACTTGACTTTCATACCGCCTACAAAGGCTCAAAGAGAAGCACCTTTGGGCGGAAAATTATCCTTATTCTCAAAAAACTGGCATATCTTAACCAAGGACAACTGGATTCTGGATTTAATAGACAAGGGTTACAGATTCCACTTCCATACTTTACCAACAAGACAAGGCATGCCAAACCTGCCACATCATCAAAGGGCAGAGGCACTCACTCAAGTTTCAAAGCTGTTAAGTATAAAAGCAATAGAAAGGGTTCCTCCTCAGGAACAAGGCCAGGGATTTTATTCAAGACTGTTCCTTGTTCCAAGAAAAGAAAACAAATGGAGGCCTATACTGGACTTGTCTACTCTAAATACTTTTCTCATTGTGCCAAAGTTCAAAATGCTGACGTTGCAGCAACTCCTTCCCATGCTGGGCAAGGGGTCTTGGCTGGTCACTCTGGACCTCAAGGAGGCATACCTGCATGTCCCAATCAGACAACGCTGCAGAAGATACCTCAGATTTCTTGCAGGGACAGAGCATTATCAATTCTCAGCATTGCCATTTGGCTTATCTACTGCGCCCAGAGTGTTCACGAAATGCCTGGCATCAGTAGTGGCACACTGCAGACTCCAGGGGATTCAAATATACCCCTACCTGGACGACTGCCTCATACAAGCAGACAACAAACAAACCTTAATAGCAAACTTGGACTATGTCATTCAACTACTGTAGGCCTTGGGATACACAGTCAACATTCAGAAATCAAGACTACTGCCATCCCAACAGATTATTTTCCTAGGAGCCAAACTGGACACAGAAATTCAAATGGCCTACCTCACAGAGGAAAAACAACAGCAGTTACCAGAGTACTTCAAAGGCCTAGCAAAGCTCTCCCAGCTGACTGCAAGGAAAATCCTGCAAGCCCTGGGGTTCATGGCATCTTGCATTCTTCTGATACCTTTGGCAAGACTTCATATGAGAAAGCTGCAATGGTACTTAAAAAGCTTATGGTCCCAACACAGCCAAAGCCTAGAGGACGTAATCCCACTCATTCCATGTCTGCAAAAATAATTTTTGTGGTGGGCTCAAGCAAGTCAGTTAAACAAAGGCATGTCTTTCAACAGACCTCAAGCAGGTCAAATGATTACAACAGACGCCTCAGATCATGGATGGGGGGCGCACATGGAGGGCAGATGCATTCAAGGTCTATGGACACCAAGGGAAATACATCTGCACATAAACCAAAAAGAGATGTTGACAGTGATGCATGCAATCGAGACTTTCGAAAAATCACTACAACAAGGACATTTGCTAATAAGGACAGACAATACCACTGTCATGTGGTATATAAACAAGCAGGGAGGCACTCATTCTTATCCCCTCTGCAGACTAACAATGATTCTCTGGGAAAAATCCCTGAGTCTGAAGATACATTTGCAATCCCAGTTTGTGCCAGGCAAGGAGAATGTACTGGCGGACAAGCTGAGCAGAAATTTCTTGGATCCACACGAATGGATGCTGCATCCTCACATTTTCTCACAAATAACAAAGACATGGGGAAGACCGGACATAGATCTCTTTGCTTCTCACATGAATCATCACCTGGAAAAGTTCTGCACAAGGACCCACCATCCTCTAGCCTAGAAAACAGATGCTCTCTCCTTCAGCTGGAATTCCCTAAAAATTTATGCATTCCCTCCTCTACCTCTGCTGACCAAGGTGATACTGAAGATCAAAGCAGAACAACCAACAGGCATTTTGATAGCTCCAGACTGGCCAAGGCAACACTGGTACCCATTGCTGTTGAGCATAACTCGGACCAAACCGTGGCCTCTGCCCCTATGGCCCCTACTTCTAACACAACACAATTACAGGACTGTCCATCAAAACCTGAAAACATTGCATCTGACAGCCTGGAGGTTACCATGACTCCTTCCGCTATCTCTCTTTCCAAAAAAGTTCAAGAGATCTTACTGGAAGCACGCAGACCTTCCACTAGAAAAACCTATTCAGCCAAGTGGAAGAGATTCAGCATCTGGAATGCCAACAAGGGTCAGGATACAACATTACTGAGTATACCTCAGATATTGGAATACTTGGCAGAAATGTTTCATACTGGACTCTCATATTCTTCTATAAAGATTCACGCCTCAGCAATCTCAGCAAAATACAATTGTGATCCACCAGTGTTTTCACATCCTTTGCTAAGACAGTTCCTAAGAGGGATAAAGAATATCAAACCTCCCAGAAAACAGCCAGTACCTGCATGGGACCTCAGTTTCGTTTTAGAAAAATTAACTCTTCCTCCTTTTGAGCCAGCAGCAACTTCAGAAATGCAATTTCTATCATGGAAAACGGTCTTTCTGTTGGCAGTCACATCTGCAAGAAGAGTCTCGGAGATACAGGCACTCATGGCAGTACCTCCCTTCCTCATTTTTCATCAGGACAGAGTTTCTCTAAGAACCAATCCTACATTCATGCCAAAAGTAATTTCCAGGGTGTCTCTAAATCAAGCTATTCACCTGCCTACTTTCTTCCCCAATCCTCAAAACAGGGAGGAAAAACTGCTGCATACTTTGGACATACACAGGCAACTACGCTACTACTTGGACAGAACTAAGGCCACCAGAAAGTCTGACCAACTGTTTGTAGCCTATGCTGCTGGAGTACAAGGAAAAGCAATCTCCAAACAAACGATTTCAAAATGGATTGGACATTGCATCAGATTCTGCTATTCTTTCCATGGAAAAGGTGTGCCAACCAATATTAGGCCACATTCCACCAGAGCTATAGCCACATCCACAGCTTTCCTAAGAGGAGTGGCTACAAAGGACATTTTAGAGGCTGCTACATGGAGCCCTGTGCATACATTTACCAAGCACTACAACCTGCCCTTATACTCCAGATCCCGAGCAGGCTTTGCTTCGGCAGTCCTGCAGGGCATTTTAGCTACACCATCCCTTTCTTAGTTCCATCCACCCCCAGCTTGGCTATGGTATTCAACCCATATGTTATGACTGCAGTTGCATTCTTGAAGGACATAGTACAGTTTTGTACCTACCATAAATGTAGATGTCCGATAGATATGCGACTGCAGTCGGATTTTCCCACCCTCCTACCCCTCTGCAACTTTCTTTATGGGTCCACTACCCCTATTCCTATTAGCTGGGGGTATCTCCTATGGTGTATCTGTTTATTACTGTTGTGCATGTCTGGAATTGTTTATCCATTCACCAAATTTAGCCTTCCTAGGAGGGCACCTGGCATCTGGGGCAAGAAACACTGAAGAAGATGGCGTCGGCCGATGCCTTTATACTCCAGCCATTCTGACGTCGGAGAGGAGGCGACACCAGCCGACGCCAGACCCAGACTTTGGAATCCGGCCGACCGAGGGCTGCCTGAGGCAGGACAACCCATATGTTATGACTGCAGTTGCATATCTATCGGACATCTACATTTATGGTAGGTACAAAACTGTACTTTCCTTCCCTTGCTGTGCAACTCCAGCTGAAATTTTGTACTAGTTTCCAGTGGAAGGCTGCAAAGTATATTTTTATGCCAACTGATCAGATGTTTCCCACTCCTTAATTTGGGCATCCATTGCTCTGTCTTGCTGTGATGTTATCAGAGTTGGATTTTGTACACTAAATCCTTCACTTTACAGGTAATCTGTTATTTTAACTTCTCCATTATTAATTCTCTTCTACTTTTCTTTGTTTTCTTTTAGATTTTCCATATCCGGGTGCCTTTGCTTGTATTTCTCTTCAGATATCTTTGGTGCTTCTCTTTTTATGTTTATTAGTTTTGCTTTCTTCTTTGCATAAATATTGCATCATGTTAAATGTCTGTTTCTTTCCCATGTCCAGATTTCTTCTTCAGATGTCTCCTGCTCCTCCTTACTTGGGGAGCTCGTTGATGTTCATAGTGTTTCACTGTTGCAGTCATTACACTTGGGTTATCTTGCTGGCAGGCTACCCGCAGTCAGCCTGAATTCCAAAGTCCTGGTTCGGCGTCGGTTGCTGTCGCTTCTTCCCTGACGTCAGTGCGCCAGGGGTATATAAGATGCAGCCGACACCATTTTCTTCGGTCTTTCTTGCCTCACGGTGCCTGAAGCAAAAGCAGTTTGCAAGTGCTGGTCGGCCGACTCCTGAGATTTTCAAAATTGAATTTCAGCTCCGATGTCTTCAATAAAGCTAAGTACCCCATTGGGGAAACTTTTTCTTGCTCCAGACCGATGTCGTTAAAAGTTAACAATTGTATTTCTTGTGGGAAGCAAATACCTCATAAGGATTTTCATTCTTACTGTATTCCTTGCCTAGGCCCTGACCACGACGTAGCTTATCGGTTTTGTGCTAGATTCTACCAACGCACTATTAAGCGTCGGTTCAATTTTGCTTTGCATTATTTTGGACAAAGGTTTAATTATACAATGCCGTCTGAACAACGACCGGAATTCATAAAAAACGCAAGGATAAAGATAAAGACAGGCATCCAAGGTCCAAATCCGATGACAAAGCCTGTTCTAGGCCAGTCGCCGGTTCTCAGTGAGGCGCTTTCGCAGCCCCTGACACCCTCTACCTCAGAGCCCAGGCCGCTTCCGACTCCCACGTGCAGACAGCTAGGCCTCTGGATACTCAAGGTATTGGGCCTATGGAAACCATTCCCTCAGATGGGTCTGGAGCTGCCGAGCAGGCATCGGTTTCTGAGGGTGTTTTCAGACCTACACAGCTTACTATCAGGACCTCTCCAGCAACCAAGGCAAAGTCTAAAACACCTTTAAAGAAACAAGTACAGCATTCTCCTGGACAGTCATCCATGCCAAAGAAACAGATGCTCAAAATGGCCGAAGACCTAATTACTTTAATCAGGGGTTCCCATCCCCCACCTGATAAAAGGCCTAGGCAAGACACTGATTATGATTCCTCTGATCAGGTTTCCCTTTCCTCTGATTCATCTTCAGAACAGCGATATTCTCTACCTCCCTATGAGGACTCTGATGCTGAAGAATCTATCCCTTCAGCCTCTCCTCCTGAGGACTATTCTTTTGAGGAAACTCTGCACTCCACGAGGGAACATTTCCATTGGGAGAGCCAGGATTATTCTGAATCCAAGAAAAGGCTCAGAGACTTTCTTTTATTACCTCAGCACAGGCCCCTTGCTATCCCACCTGTACTAGATATTGTTGATGTTTTTTCTGAATCCAGTTTGACCACTGATTCTCTGCCACCTGCACCAATCAAACCAGACCGGTACTACAGGGTTCCAGATTCTCATAAATTTCTTTATAAAAACCCTGCTGCTGATCCAGAACTATTTCTCTGGGTCCCAAGGAGGTTAAAGCTTCCACTGCAAAATACCCTGTTCCCTCTGATAGGGATTCCAAAGCACTGGACAGATGGGGAAAGAAAGTTTACACCTCTGCCACTTTAGCAACTGCCAGTTTCACATGATTAAATATCAGCAATACTTAATGTCTTTATTGAAACAGAAAATGTCTACAAGCACTGAATTTTCTGAGAATAAGTAAATGCGAGATTTATTGCATGCAGCTGAACAAGTGGGAAAGCATACTTTGCAATGTGGTTTTGATTCATTAGAGGCTTCTTGCAGAGTCGCTGTTACAGGCTCTGTCATTCGAAGGCATGCTTGGTTAAAAGAACAGAGTTTACCTGATCATGTTAAAGTAAAATTATTGGATGCTGCATTACAGCATGATTCTTTGTTTGGTGCTAAGGCAGAGGAAGTGTTAAAGAAAATGGAGGATAAAGCAAAATCTATGCAGACAGTAAAGGATTTCTTACAGGTTCAGCCACCTAGATTTAGTAGGAACTGGCCTACAAAAAATTGGTCCTTTCCAGTGTCAGACAGACCACAAAGAGGCAGATCTCAGACCCAAGGTTCATACAGACCCAGACAATGGGGTGCTTCAGCCACCAAAGGCAGAGAAGACAAATCACAACCTTACAGGAAGCAGTCCCAATGACTTTCCTCTACCAATACCAAGCACTTACCTCTTGACCAGCACCCTTGGGAGGGAAACTAGCACTTTTCGCACAAAACTGGCACATGATCACCCAAGACAAATGGGTTCTGAATATTGTTTCTCAGTGTTGCAGGTTCCACTTTCACACCCTTCCAAAGTTAAAAGGTATGCCAGACCTGCCACACAATCAGTGGACAGAGGCACAAAAACAAATTTCAGCTCTCATGGACATGAGGGCTATTCAAAAAGTACCACAGCAAGGACAGGGACAAGGATTTTACTCAAGACTTTTCTTGGTACCCAGAAAGGACAAAGCCTGGAGACCTTTACTGGACCTGTCAATCCTAAATACTTACCTGGACGTCCCAAAATTCAAAATGTTGACACTGCAGCCACTTCTGCCCATGCTGGACAAGAAGGCTTGGCTAGTTACTTTAGACCTTAGAGGCCTACCTGCATGTCCTAATCAGACTTCTTTTGCAGAAGGTTCCTCAGATTCATAGCAGGCTCAAAGCATTATCAATTCTCTGCACTGCCCTTTGGCTTATCTACTGCGTCCAGGGTCTTTACAAAATGCTTGGCACCAGTAATTGCATTCTGCAGACAAAAAGGAATTCAAATTTATCCATACTTGGACGACTGCCTTATTCAAGCAGAGAGCAAGGACATTCTACTACAGCATCTGGCGTTTGTAAAAAGATTACTAATTTGCCTAGGGTACACAGTAAACGAAAAGAAATCAAAACTAGTGCCCTCTCAAGAGATGATATTCCTGGGTGCAAGCTTAAATACAACTGCCCAGATGGCTTATCTCACGCCAGACAAAGGCAACTGACTCATTACTTTCAAAAGATGGCAACAAAGATCCAGTTACCTGCAAGGAAAATTCTGCAGGCTTTGGGCTTCATGGCATCCTGCATCCTACTAATTCCATATGCAGGACTGCATATGAGGAAGCTGCAATGGTATCTAAAAAGTTAAAACACAGACCAAAAGTTCGCAGAGTAAAACAATGGCAGGGAACTCGAATATTCAGACTGATGCAATGTAATCCAAAAACCAAAAAGTCTCAAATCGCCAAGTAGGTAAAAACAGGTTTATTCGAATAAAAATGCGGTGAGCGCTTTCACTAAAATAGCTTCATCAGACCATCTTACAAAAAACACTAGCAAGCACACAGTTTAAATATATAAAAAGGCGCCAAAATTGCAGTTCCTTAAAGCAACATACTACATAAAAATTATATGAGTATCTACAAATCTAAAATTTTAATCCATGATTAAACAATAAAACAGTGAAGCATGGAAAACTAATAATGTTTTTAAGGACATGCTATACATAAACCTCCTGACATTATAATGACAATATAGTATGGTAAGAACAATGTATATTCACTTCTGAACTTTGAGTCTCCTTGATTGTAATAAGGGACGTAAGGGAACCCTGCCATTGAGTCCAGGAGGCAGATCTGCCCTGAACTTAATTATCCAGTTGACTTCACAATTCTCCGTATGATTCTCAATATCTCCCCTTCTGGAGGTCCTATAAATCTGCTGGAGAATCCTAAATCTAAACTCATGATGGGGTCCACTGTCAATGATATGTTTTGCAAGGGCATTGTAGGAATGGGCTTTCCTGATGTGATACGTGTGTTCACGTATCCTGTCCCTTAGGAGGCGGTTGGTCTTGCCTACATAATATGCTGGACAGGAAGTGCAGGTTGCTAAATACACAACATCTTTCGACATACAATTGCCTTTAACCTTGATAGTGTAATTGCCCAATCCATGAGGGGGACTAAAAATTGGATCGGAAAGGATGTAGGAGCAAAAATTGCATCTAAGGCAGGGTTCCATGTAAGGTCCTTCTGTGTGTTTCTCATATGGGGTTGATTTCGGATGACATAATAACTGCTTAATGTTCTTTTTATTGCGATAGACAAATTTGGGTTTATCCCCCGTGAATTTCTTAACTATGGGGTCTACGGACAGAACATGCCAATGTTTCATAATGGCATCTTTAATGACACCAACATCTTTGGTATAATACATTGGGAATATCATATCATTGTTCTGTACAGAACATGTATTTAGTTGTGGTGTTACTATATTACTAACACGAGCCATGGCTGCTTCTTCAGAGAAGTAGGGCATGGCTCTGTTACTCCTTAGTGTTGAAATTCCCTCCATGCCTTTACTAACATCTAAGGTGCTATAACCACGTTCCCTAAACATCTTGTCCAAATTTTCCATACCTAGTACAAAATCAGAGTCACGTGGAGTATATCTAGAAATCCGTAGTATGGAAAATGTGTAGTATGTTGCTTTAAGGAACTGCAATTTTGGCGCCTTTTTATATATTTAAACTGTGTGCTTGCTAGTGTTTTTTGTAAGATGGTCTGATGAAGCTATTTTAGTGAAAGCGCTCACCGCATTTTTATTCTAATAAACCTGTTTTTACCTACTTGGCGATTTGAGACTTTTTGGTTTTTGGATTACATTGCATCAGTCTGAATATTCGAGTTCCCTGCCATTGTTTTACTCTGCGAACTTTTGGTCTGTGTTTTAACTTTGTATTGCTGTTCGTTGCAGAGTATTAACTTCGTGTGGATTGCTTTTTTGTTTAAGGTATCTAAAAAGTGTTTGGACTCAACATTGCCACAGCTTGGAAACAATGACTCTTATTCCCTGCCTACAACAGGAGTTTCGATGGTGGGCAGTAGCCTGTCACCACAACAAGGGACAGCCTTTCACTTTACCCACTGCCAGGCAGACACTAACAGACGCATCGGATTATGCCTGGGGGGCACACATGGCAGGAAAATGTATCCAGGGCATGTGGGCCAAGGACAAAATGCATCTTCATATCAATCAAAAGGAGATGCTAGCTGTACAGAATGCCCTGACAGCCTTCAAGGACCTACTACAGCCAGGACAACTATTGCTAAAGACGGACAACACTACAGTTATGTGGTACATAAACAAGCAAGGGGGCATACATTCCTACCCCCTATGCAGGCAAGCCATGATTTTGTGGAACACAGCACTGACCTATCAAGTACATCTGCAGGCACAATTCCTGCCAGGAAAGAAAAATACTCTGGCAGACTAAGCAGAAACCTCATGGACCCTCACGAGTGGCAACTAAACCCACATGGACCCTCACGAGTGGCAACTAAACCCACAGGTTTTCAGCATGATAACAAGGAAATGGGGATGCCCGGACATAGATCTTTTTGCATCCCCTCACAACTACCAACTACAAAAGTTCTGCATAAGGATGCATCACTCACAAGCATGGAAAGTGGATGCTCTATCATTCAGCTGGAAAACACTAACAGTTTATACCTTACCACCACTACCTTTACTCCCCAAGGTACTCCTAAAAGCCAGACTAGAAAAGCCAAAAATGATTTTGATTGCCCCAGACTGGTCACGCCAGCACTGGTACCCAATCCTAAAGAGCTGGTCTCGAGGCCCAGCCTGGACTTTGCCTCATATTCCTCGTCTGCTGACTCAACAAAACAATCAGATCCTACACAGCCAACTCAAAACCTTAAATCTGGCTGCATGGCAAATATATCTACTACGAACACATCTCTCTCTAAGGCTGTTATGGATGTCATCCTGGAAGCCAGGAGGCCCGGCACCAGGAAATCTTATGCA
Source organism: Protopterus annectens (assembly GCF_019279795.1). Lineage (NCBI taxonomy): Eukaryota > Metazoa > Chordata > Ceratodontiformes > Protopteridae > Protopterus > Protopterus annectens. The sequence goes on along the minus strand of NC_056743.1, from coordinate 1,398,793,381 downwards.
GACAAATGGAAAAGATTCTGTGTTTGGAACCAGGCACAAGGGCTAGATCCACTTGTCCCAAATATCCCTCAGATTTTACAATACCTTAATGAGATGCTGGACAAGGGCCTATCCCTCTCATCTATCAAAATCCATGCCTCTATTTCAGCTCACAATACAGAACCTCCTATTTTCTCTCATCCACTTCTAAGACAGTACCTCAGAGGGGCAAAAATATAAGACCCCCAAGAAGAGCACCGATACCGGCATGGGACCTCAACTTTGTCTTGGAAAAACTTACACTGCCTCCTTTTGAACCAGCCAGTATGGCTGATATTAAATTCTTATGGAAAACTGCTCTGCTCCTAGCAATAACTTCTGCAAGAAGAGTATCAGAGTTACAGGCATTAATGGCAGTGGAACCCTTTATCATGTTTCATCCAGACAGGGTTTCTCTAAGGACAAACCCAACCTTTATGCCAAAAGTAGTATCCAGTGTGGCACTCAACCAAACCATTCATTTCCCAACATTTTATCCAAGTCCCCAGAATAAAGGGGAGAAAATTCTGCATTCTTTGGACGTACACAGGCAGCTACACTTCTATTTGGACAAAAGAAAAGCTTTCAGAAAAACTGAGCAGCTGTTTGTAGCATATGCTGCAGGTTCACAGGGAAAGACCATTTCAAAACAGACAATTTCAAAATGGATTGGACATTGCATTCGGTTCTGCTATGCACATCATGGCAAGTCAGTGCCTAAGAACATTAGGCCACATTCTACCAGGGCAGCAGCCACTTCAACAGCCTTTCTCAGAGGAGTACCTACCAAGGGAATTTTGGAGGCTGCAACTTGGAGCTCACTGCACACTTTTTTACCAAGCATTATCACTTACCTCTTTACTCTAAATCCAGAGCAGGCTTTGCCACTGCAGTTCTTCAGGGCCTCCTAGCCTCTCCTAATTCTATTTAGATCCAGCCACCCTACCTCAGCTTTGGGATTCAATCCAAGTGTAATGACTGCAACAGTGAAACACGATGAACATAGTACAGTTGTGTACCTACCATAAATGTAGATATTCGAGTGTGTTCACTGTTGCAGTCCAGGTTACCCTCCCTCCATCCCCCTCTCTTTGCTGGGACTTATCTATACTTTCCTATCTTATACAACCTTTGTGGTGTATTTGCTTGTAGATGAAGGTATTGTTTTTATTTACTGTATGTTTTGATTAGCAATATGCATTGCCTACCTTCCTGGGGGCACCTGACATCTGGGGCAAGAAAAACTGAAGAAAACACGTCGGCTGCATCTTGTATACCCTGACGCACTGACGTCAGGGCAGAGGCGACAGCAACCGACGCCAGACTAGGACTTTGGAATTCAGGCCGACTGCGGGTAGCCTGCCAGCAGGATAACCCAAGTGTAATGACTGCAACAGTGAATACACTCGAACATCTACATTTATGGTGGGTGCACAACTGTACTTTTCATTATGTTGTGAAATAACCTGTGTTAAACTTTCTGTACTAAATCCTTCACTTTGCAAGTATCGCCTTCTATTTTTTTTTATGTTCTACTTTACTAATCTTATGTTCTGCATTCCCTCTTTGTGATCTTATTTTTTTTGTATTGTGAAATTTTCCATATCTGGATGCTTTTGCCTGTACTTCTCCCCGAATATCTTTGGGGCTGCTTTTTTTGTATTGATTGATTTGGCTTTTTCCTTTGCATAAATATTGCACCATATTATCGTTCTCTCTCTACCCCCCCCCCCAATGTCCTTATTTCTTTTTTTATACTTTTCACAAGTCTCTAGATTTTGTTCTTTATATTTTTTGCACTTCCTCAGTTGCTCCTTTTTCCAAACGCCCCAAGGTTTCTTGGTCTATATAATGTTTTTCATAAATATGCTGTATTAATGAACATTTTTATTTTAAGCTTCTGATAGTTTTTCTTGTACTAGTATTTTTCTTTCCTCTAATTTCTAATCTTAATCTTTTTGTATACCTTCTGTCTGGAAATTCTGGATTTATTGCATAGTAGTAACAATACATGTGGCTCTTTTTTGGCCTATCAGTGTTTGTGAACTGCTACTTCCTTCTACAACAGGGGAGCACCCTCCCCCCGGGCCTGGCCTAACCCCATTACAGGAATGTTTTTGTGTCTTTTTTTGTGTCTTGAGGATTCTGCACTGTCATTTTTTCCAGTCTTGGCACCAGTGCACCTACCAGGATTGGACACTTTTTTATCTTGGGTGTTGTGCTTTTTTATTTTTTAACCTACTTCTGTCCATGATATATGCTATAAAAAATACACTCTGTATATCGGTGTCATCTTGGTGAGATTTTGTGAAAAACAGGGTCCCCCTTGTAAAGGTACTCACCAAGACTCGAGGATGAATTCAGTTCCAGCAATATTGCTCTCCCTTGCTTACTGATTTATCATCTCTCCATTTGGACCTTCCTGTCGGGCGCTGTTTACTGATGCTCCAGACCAAGCCTGGGGGGCTTGTTCCATCAGTACAGGGGATTTGGTCTTCTCAAGGGAGGAAAACTGATGACATCAGTATCAAGGTGATGAGAGCTTTGATTCTGGATCTTCAGTCCCTGCACTGCCTCTAGTCTAAGTCCCCTCACAGTGCTCATAGACGACAACAACAGTCATATGGTACATCAACAAGCAGAGAAGGTCAAAGTCACCTTTGCCAGCTGTCCAGCACAGTTTAGTTCTTCATGCAGCCTGTACACTTCAGACAAAATATTGGTCATGAATGGAGTATTCCTCAAATAGATCTTTTTACCTCCCCCCAGAAGGTGCAGCTCCACTGGTTCTGTTCCAGGGTGCTAAGCCTTTTGATGGAAAATGGATGTCATTCCCTCCTCTTGGGAGGGGATGTTTGTCCATGCATTTCCCCCCTCTACCTCTTTTTCTTCCATCTTCTGTCAAAGGTCCTACGCAAGATTCTGTTAGGCTAAAAATCTTGTTGGTGACTCCCTTTTGACTCAGACAGCATTGGTTTCCTTTTTCTCACGTGGCCAAAGGCAGTCATCACAAGTTACCTCACAGGATGGATTTGCTGAAAAAAGACAAAGGGCTCACTCAGTAACCATCATCTTCTCACCCTACAGTTGACTCTTTGGGTGATAGGGTATAATTCCTTTTAGACATCATTGTTTGTGGACATACTCCAGTATTTACAGGAGGCTACAAAATCAAACACAAGAACATCTTATGTTTCTGAATGGAAAAGATTTTTTCTAGTGCTATAGACAAACCCAGGCCCCTTTGCTGTGGGCATTTGTTGGGTTTTTATGTGTGAGTTGTTCAACACTGTTTTTTCTTATTCTTCTGTTAAAGCCCATTTGTCAGCCATTCCATAGGTTCATAGGTAGATACTAGGCTATCTGCCCTAGGGCATTTACAAGCCTAGCCAGAGTGTGTTTGGCTTTTGCCACCCTTTTAGATTAGATGACTGTGCCCCAGTATAGTAGGTCACAGAAGATAGCCCATATAGGTTAGTTTAAAGTGCCCCTGTCTAACAGTGACACAGAGGAGATCCCAGGGGCAAATCTACGGTCTCCCATCCAATCGTCAAGATTCCTCTTGAAGAGGGTCAATGAGGGGCTCTGCCTAACCTGGATTGGGATTTTGTCCCAGAGTGAGGGGAGCCTCTGGGATATGAATCTCTCTCCAGCATGTCCTATTTATTTCTGTGCTGAGGTTTAAGTCACTGGAGCGTGAAGCTCCAAGGGATTTGGATTTCCTGAGGTGGAGCATGTCCATTAATTCTGGGTTGGACATGGCTTTATACGTCAGGCACAGATCTCCTCTGAGTAGGCGGTAAGCAACTGAGTAGAGCTGGAGTTTCTTTAGTCTAGCTGCATAGGGCATCTGTTTGAGTCCCTTAATCCTCTTGGTGAGGTACTTTTGGGGTCTTTCTAGTTGTTGCAGGTGTCTGGTAAGGTACATTTCAAATGGGGCATTGTACTCATTTATGGGCCTGATGAGTGATGAGTAGAGGGGCACAATTACCTCTCTTGATCTAGATGTGAACCCTTTCATAAGGTGGGCTATATAGAAGGTCCTTCTAACCACCTTGGCGATGTGATTGTCAAAGGAAAGATTACTATCTACTTGGGTCCCCAGATCCCTAATTACTTCTTCCGTACTTAATGGATTACCACCTATTTGGTAATTTGTGGGCACTGTTTTTCTCAAAGGGGATGACTATGCACTTTTTGGCATTTAGCTTCAGGCCATGGCTCTGGCACCAGTTGTCTGTCTCTGTGAGACCATTTTGGAGGATGCTTGTGTCAGCTGGCGAGTCGATTATGGCCCCCAGTTTGCAGTCGTCTGCGAACTTGGTCAGCCAAAGTCCTTTTGTGTTAGCCTGTACCTCAGAGAAATGTATACCGAACAGGAGAGATCCGAGGACTGAGCCCTGTGGGACGCCACTTGTAACTGGTTTAGAGTCTGACATGGCACCTGCAATTCTGACCACGTGGGTTCTATCCCTAAGCCAGTTTGCAACCCATCTTGTGACATAGGGGTTGATATTTAAGCTGGTGAGCTTGCTTATGATGCCCGAGTGGGGTATTGTGTCGAAGGCTTTTGCAAGGTCAAGGTAGGCTGTGTGGACTACCTTCCCATCATCTATGGCTTTGGTGACTGTTTCAAAGAAGTCGACCAGGTTTAAGAGGCAAGATCTGCCTTTAACAAAGCCAAATTGGGTAGGATCCTGTGTTTGGAGGATGTTCTTCATTCCACATTGCTGCAGTCCTAACTATTGGGTAGTCCGCTGTCCAGTCGGCCCGAATACCAAAGTATATGGCTGACGTCGGTCAGGGCGCATTAGACTGACGTCAGTACGTCAGGGTACTAATGCGCATGACCGACGTCATATCCTCAGTCTTTTTTGCCGCATGGTCCGATGCAGAAGCAATTTTGCGAGTGCAGGTTGGCGTTCTGAAAGTTTCTGAAGTCAGAGTTTCAGACCGAATCAAAGTTGGCTAAGTACCCCGTTGGGGAATATTTTGGTTTTTTCTTGCCTCAGTATTTAACCGGATGTCAGAAAAAGTGAATAACTGTATTTCTTGTGGGAAACAGATACCTCATAGGGATTACCATACTTTGTGTATACCTTGTTTAGGGCCTGAGCACGACGTTGTTGGATGCCGCTCTTGTGCTAGATTTAACAAACGCACTATTAAGAGAAGGTTAGACTGTGCCAGGTTAGTGTTTGGGAAGCGTTGTAATTATAAAATGCCGCCGGATGCTCCGGCGCTTCGACTAAAAAGCAAAGATAAAGCAGCAAAGCCTAGGGTGGAGGAACCGACAGTCCCAGACGACGGTTCTTTGGAAGGCTCAGTGGAGCCGGAGGTTTTGCCAGGTGTCTCTTTGGAGTCTCAGGAAGAGACTTTACTGTTACAGGATGTATCCTCTCAGGAAGTAGGCCAGGCTGAGGGGCTTCTCAGGTGGCTGTTCTTCCCTCTCTTCCTAAGGTGGTTAGAGCCTCTCCTTCAGTTTCCAAGGCTTCCTTGAGGGCAGGCCAAGTTTAGTTTCTGTGGGGTTTCTCCTAGTACTTCAGGATCTTTGCCTAAGAAACATATGCTTAAAATGGCAGAGGATTTGATTACTATGATTAGGGTTCTATGCCCTCCTGATAAGAGGCCTAGGGTGGAACCTGAGTTTGAGAGTTTTGAGCAATGCTCGGAGGCTTGAGTCTTGGCTGAAGACTTGCAGGAGTACCCTCCTTATTCTGATTCTGATGTGGATGATTCTACTCCTCCTGCTTCTCCTCCTGAGGATTTTTCATTTTCAGAGACTCTGCATTCCATGAGGGAGCATTTTAAATGGGAAGGTCAAGATTTCTCTGATTCCAGGAAAAGGCTTAGGGAATTCTTGTTTTTACCCCAGCATAGGCCTTTAGCTATACCTCCTGTTTTGAATGTGGTGGAAGATGTGTTTGCAGAGGCTTCCCTGAATCCTGATTCTTTGCCTCCTGCCCCAGTTAAACCGGATAGGTATTATAGGGTGCCTGAAGCTCATAAGTATCTTTTAAGAGTCCTAGGGCAGACCCAGAAACTGTCTCTCAGGGGCCTAAAGGTGTGAAGGCCTCAGTTGTTAAAAATCCTGTCCCTCCTGATAAAGAGGCAAGGGCTTTGGATAGATGGGGAAAGAAAGTGTATACTTCTTCCACTTTAGCCATGAGGGCGTTGAATTGTCAGTTTCACATGTTAAAATATCAGAATTATCTTCTTTCACAGTTGAAATCTAAGGTGGATGCTCTGGCGGAAGGTATTGAGTGTAAAGAGTTGCAGGATTTAGTTCATGTGTCTGAACAAGTAGGTAAACATTCTTTGCAGTGTGGTTTTGATGCTGTGCAGGCCTCCTCCAGGGTGGCTGCCACTGGTTCTGTTCTTCGAGGCACGCCTGGCTGAGAGATCAGAATTTAGCTGAGCATGTTAAGACAAGGATTTTGGATGCTCCTTTACAGTCTGATGTGTTGTTTGGTTCGCCTGTGGAAGCAGTTTTGAAGAAAATGGAGGACAAGGCTAAGTCTATGCAAACTGTTAAAGATTTTTTACAGGTGCAGCCTCCAAGTTTAGTAGAAATTGGCCTACTAAGGGATGGACTTATCCTGCTTATGATTCCCAGTCTAGGGGTAGGTCTAGACGTGGTAGGGGCAGAGCTCAGGGTTCTTTTAGGCCTAGGACAGGAGTTCCCCTGCTCAGACTTCTGGTGAGGGCAGGGGTCAGTCCTTTCGTAAGCAGACCCAATGACCTACCTTTTCAGCTGCCAGTACATTCTCGCCTGGCAGCACCTTTGGGAGGAAGGCTGTCTCTTTTCAAAGAAAATTGGGATTTAATTACCCAAGACAGATGGGTTCTGGATATTATTCACCACGGTTACAGGTTTTATTTCCATACCTTGCCTCCTTTCAAAGGCATGCCAGACATTCCTCCTCTTCAAAGGACAGAGGCTCACAAGCAAATTTCTCTGTTGCTCGAATAGGGGCCATTCAGTCAGTTCCTGTGCCGGAAAGGGGTCTAGGATTTTATTCTCGCCTGTTCCTAGTACCAAAGAAGGGGAACACGTGGAGACCAATTCTGGATTTATCTATCCTCAACACTTATCTGGACATTCCCAAGTTCAAAATGTTGACGTTACAACAGCTTTTACCTCTGCTGGGCAAAGATCACTGGATGGTAACTTTAGATCTCAAGGAAGCTTACCTTCATGTGCCAATCAGACTAAGTTGCAGGAAGTATCTGCGTTTTCGAGCTGGAAATTCTCATTATCAGTTCTCTGCATTGCCCTTTGGCTTATCTACTGCCCAGAGTATTCACAAAGGTTCTGGCTCCAGTGATAGCTTACTTCAGGCTAAAAGGAATCCAAATCTATCCTTACTTGGGCGACTGCCTGATTCTGGCTCAAGAAAAGAAGATCTTCTACAGCACCTGGAATTTGTCATAGCAGTGCTAAGATGCCTAGGGTATTCTGTGAACGAAATAAAGTCCAGTCTAGTACCCTCTCAAGACATGTGCTTTCTGGGTGTGAGACTGAATACAGCAGCCCAGATGGCCTTTTAACCCCGGCAAACAAAAGAATCTCTCCAGTTACTTCCATCATCTATCTCTTCAGTCCGGGCTGACTGCAAGGACAGTCCTTCAAGCCTTAGGGTTCATGGCATCTTGTATTCTGGTGCTTCCCAATGCCAAACTGCATATGAGGAAGCTACAATGGTATCTCAAAATCTGTGGACACAGCACTGCCAGGATTTGGACACTGTCATTCAAATAATACCTTGCATTCAAAAGGAATTTTTGTGGTGGGCTCAGGAATGTCACCTAAACAAGGGACTCTCTGTGACCCGGCCAGAGGCAAGTCAGATTCTAACGACAGATGCCTCAGATGTTGCTTGGGGAGCTCATCTAAATGGAAAGTGGATACAAGACAAGTGGCCTGCCAGACTACAGCATCTACATATCAACATGAAAGAGATGTTAGCAGTTCAGTTTGCATTAATGGCTTTCAAGGAGTTACTTCTTCCAGGGCAGGTGTTGATTCTAACAGACAACACAACTGTCATGTGGTACATCAACAAACAAGGGGAACACATTCTTACCCATTGTGCAGACAAGCAATGATTTTATGGGAGACTGCGCTCAGTCTGCAACTAACTCTTCAGGCAAGGTTTCTGCCGAGCACAGAACTCCTTAGCAGATGTATTAAGCAGACAAATCATGGATCCCCACAGTGGAAACTGGATCTTCATGTATTTCAAAAATTGACAGTGTCATGGGGAACTCCAGACATGGATCTGTTCGCTTCTCCACTAAACCACCAGCTGCCAAAGTTTTGCACGAAAGGATTTCATCACACAGCTTGGAAAGTAGATGCTCTTTCTTTCAGTTGGAAAAATCTTCATGTGTATGCCTTTCCACCTCTGCCTCTTCTTCCAAAGGTGCTTCTAAAGGTCAGACAAGACAAGCCAAGGATGATTTTAATAGCTCCAGATTGGCCTCGGCAGCACTGGTACCCATTACTAAGGAGTCTGGTAAGGAAGCCTCCATGGCCTTTACCTTTGATTCCACACCTGTTGTCTCAGAGGGACGGTCATCTGCTCAATGTCAAGCTTCACTCTCTACATCTAACAGCCTGGCATATTCTGTTTTGAAAGACAGCAGGTCTCAGCTTCCTCAACAAGTTTTAAATGTGATTATGGAAGCCAGAAGACCTAGTACAAGGAAAGTGTACGCAGAAAAATGGAAGAGATTTTTGTTTTGGAGTGCAGCAAACAATTTGGAGATTACTGAGCCTAATTTGAGTGTGGCTCTTCAATATCTTACTGAGTTACTGGACAAAGGTTTGTCTTTCTCTTCCATTAAGATTCATGCTGCAGCTATTTCAGCTCACTATGATTGTGACCCACCATTGATTTCGCATCCTTTGTTCAAGCAATTTCTTAGAGGGGCGAAGAATATAAGACCCCCACGTAGAGCTCCTACTCCTGCTTGGGATCTCAATTTTGTGTTGGAGAAACTTACTCTACAACCTTTTGAGCCTGCGGCTACTGCTGAATTGAAATACTTGTCATGGAAGACTGCTTTTTTGTTGGCCATTACTTCTGCAAGAAGGGTTTCTGAGTTGCAGGCCCTTATGGCAGTGGAGCCTTTTTTGATTTTTCATAAGGATAGGGTATCTTTACGCACTAATCCTTCCTTTATGCCTAAGGTGGTTTCTAGTGTGGCTTTAAACCAAACTATTCATTTGCCTACCTTTTATGCAGATCCCCAAAATAAAGGGGAAAAGATTTTGCACACTTTGGATGTACACAGGCTATTGCGTTATTATTTGAGCAGGACTAAGGATTTTAGGCAGTCTCAGCAGTTGTTTGTTTCTTTTGCTTTGACTTCAAAGGGCAAGCCTGTGTCAAAACAAACTATTTCTAGGTGGATTGGGTGTTGCATTACATTTTGTTATTCCCATCATGGCAAGGAGATTCCAGCTGGGATTAGGCCTCATTCCACTAGGGCTACTGCCACTTCCACAGCATTTCTAAGGGGTGGCAACTAAGGATATTTTGGAGGCAGCTACTTGGAGTTCAGTGCATACTTTCTCTAAGCATTATCACCTTCCTCTCTACTCTAAGTCTAGGGCTGGTTTTGCCACAGCTATTTTGCAAGGCATGTTGTCAGTTCCTGCTTCCTTATGATTTGCCAGCCTCCCTTACCTCTGCTTTGGGATTCTACCCAATAGTTAGGACTGCAGCAATGTGGAATGAAGAACATAGTACAGTTTTGTACCTACCATAAATGTAGATGTTCGAGGATCCACATTGCTGCAGTCCAATTTACCCTCCCTCCTTCCCCTCTGTGTTTAGGGGTGGTTGTGTAGGTGAGGTTATATTCTGCTTATTGTGTATATATTGTATATATATTTTTTGGTGCAGGTATTTTGGGAGTTTTTGTTTTTGGACTTATCTTTTCAGGGTCTTCTGACATCTGGGGCAAGAAAAGACTGAGGATATGACGTCGGTCATGCGCATTAGTACCCTGACGTACTGACGTCAGTCTAATGCGCCCTGACCGACGTCAGCCATATACTTTGGTATTCGGGCCGACTGGACAGCGGACTACCCAATAGTTAGGACTGCAGCAATGTGGATCCTCGAACATCTACATTTATGGTAGGTACAAAACTGTACTTTTCCAATGTCTTTGTTTATGAGTTCCATGATGATACACTCTATAGCCTTGCAGACCAGACTAGTCAGGCTTATAGGGCGATAGTTACCAGGGTCCATTGTGGCACCATCTTTATGGAGTGGAACCACTGTTGCTGTACGCCATTCTTTGGGTACATATCCTGTTGTAAGGCTGAGACTGAACAGTGATTTTAAGTGAGGGTTCAGTTCTTCTTGGAGCTCGTGTAAAATGCAGCCCAGGACACCGTCCAGTCCCATGGATGCTGTGTTTTTTGCTTTGGAGAGGGCAGCTCTCACCTGTGCATCTGTGATGTCAGGGGGGCTACACTCTGTTGGAATAGTAATTTGCTCATTTGTGGCGGAAGGAGGGGAGAAGTTTGCACTGATCATGTCTGCCAGGATGTTGGCAGTGTCTGTGGGTTCAGTGTATTTTGTCAATTTGCACTAACTCTGAGCATATCTGGGAGTTTCCACCCAAGTTCCTGACATAACTAAAGAAGGCCTTATGATTATCTTTAGCGTCTTGTGCAATTTTTCTTTCAAAATTAGCCTTGGATGCTTTTATGAGGGATCATACTTTCTTGCTAGTACTGATCAGAGTTGTCTTCCCTTTTTGAGATTTAGCTCTATCCTGTAGTAACTTCTTCCTTCTGTTATATAGCCTATTTATGGCTGGGGTCCACCAGACAGGTCTCCTGCCTTTGGAGGAGTGTGTCTTGGTTTTGTTTGGGATAGCACGACCTATGCAATCCTGTAGGTATCCGTAGAATGCGTTTGTAAGGGATTCTGCAATTTGGGTCGGAAGTTCCAATGGCCCGGGGACTTTGTAGGATTCAATCTCAGTTCTGAGAAGTGTGAAGTTTGCTTTCGAGAAGTTTTTGACCGTGGATTCCTTTGCTGGGGGTGGGGAGGGAATATGGATGTCCATAGTGATTAATTTATGGTCAGATCTTACTAAAGGGTATACCTCCAGTATAGAACATAGAGTACCCATGTTGGTGATGATTGGGTCCAATATGTTTTCCCCTCTTGTGGAAGTGGTGACCAGTTGTTCCATAGCGTTTGAGTTCCTAAATTCTAGGAACCGCTGGGCGAGAGCGTTGTCACTTGAGTAGTGCTCCCAGTCTATGTTTGGGTAGTTGAAGTCACCCAATATAATGGTGTTTGGAGAGACCTTCATATTCTCCAGTGTCTTCAGGAAGGCCGAGTGGAGTTCCTGAGTTTGGGAGGGCAGTCTGTAGCAGGCTACAAACTGAAAGGCAGTTTTACCCACTGTTAGTTGCACCTGAATGGTCTCAGATGCTTCTTGCAGAGCGACTAACCTGGAGGTATGGGCATCTTTGATGTATATGGATAACCCCCCTCCTCTTGTGGTTCGGTCCGAGTTTTGCGGCCGAAAAGCATGGTATGAGGTATAGCCTGGTAGTGCTGGGGTGCTCTCTGGAGCCTTGAACCAGGTCTCCGTTCACAGATACCGATATTCTCCATACTGAGGAGAGCCTCGAGTGCATGCATCTCGAGGTTTAGACTTCTGGCATTGAGCAGCATTACCCTTAGTTTCTTTTTCCTTGTGTTGTCTAAGGAGGTGGGTTTGTCTTTTGAGCCTTGCCTAAAAAAGGTATTATGGGGGTGGCAAGAGCCTTTGCCAGTATTCGAAGGCCCAGGTCCAAGCCGTCCCTAGCGAAGCAACGTGGCTTGTCAAGCATGTCATCCCAAGCTGACAGATACTGGATCCCCTTTGAGTGACACCAATACTTTAGCCAATTGTTGAAATTGATCATTTTGTCTTTATACCATGGTATCATTCTTGGTGAGGGTAAGATGCTACTCAAGGTCAGGGTCATGCCAGCCTGGGCCACATGATCAGAGAGGTGTCTCTTTTCATGTAATCCAGGGAGGTACGTCTCAGGTCATTCACACCAGCATGGACAATGACGGAGTCATATTTGTACTTGCTTTGGAGTGACCTGAGTGCTTGTGTTATGTGGCCGATCCTGGCACCTGACAGGCAGCTTACAGTGACCTTCTTGTTTAGCCTGGTGAGAGGGACATCAGTGTGTCTGACAATAGTCACTTATTACAAGTGTATTTGGTGTGCTGTTTAGTCTTAAGGGCTGTGACTGTGTGGCACACTGACTCTGTGGACTATGTAATGCGTGGGTATTGCTGTGGGGTAGCAGTTGCTTGGATGTCTGCTTTGGAGGTCTCTGTTGCTTGGGCAGATTTTTAATTGGAGCATCAGAGTATGTTTTTGTGTGTTTGGTTTGCTGTTGAGATAGGTCTATGTGAGACTGGATTTGTGGTGTGTGTGATTACCTTCTCCTCCAGACTGGCCGCGCCAGTACTATGTTGAGAGAGTTTAGCCTCCAGTTTAGCTATATAGTTGCATCTCTCGCATATATTTGAGTTTGTTTGGAAGAGGAGAGGGTGGTCTGTGTACATAAGGCAGTTGTAACATTGCCTCAAGATTCCCATATTCACCAGCTGAACTGGAGACTAACTCCGAAACTGACCTTTGGACATGCCAGAATAGTATGAGTAACTACTTATTTGATCAAAAAGAACCAATAGGGAGCCAGGTACTTAATGGGAGTATAAGAGGGTGTAGTGCTTAGTTTATTACTGCTTACTTATAAGATAGTTATATGAGCTGCTGCTGGGCTTTAGAAAGAAAGTAGATTGTTTACTTTGAGAATTGGAACAGTTCTAATGGAAAAAGTGAAGAGCAGACTTTATGGAGCCAAGAATAGTTTAAACCCGATTTAGCGGCGCTGCCCGATGGGCAAAACAGCGCTAAAGTGAGAGAGAGAGAGATGGAGTTTGGAATTGACCCAAAATGGCCAATAAAACTACAGTTTCTAGGCAGTAACCACTCCCACAGGGGCAGGCAGGCTTCTCAGCGTTTATCACTGCCACTGATGAACACAGAGACTTCCTTCAAGCCCAAACAGTAATGGCCCCCAAGAAAACTTACAAACGGCTCAGAATAGCAAATCTGTAACTGATCTTTTTTTAAAATACAGAAAGTGGGAAAAAAGCAAGATTTTTTTTTTTTTTTTTTTTGAGGATAAAGATAAACAAGTAGCAGTTAGTTAAAACAGTGTAATAAATTACCCCACACTTCAGTGCTAGGCCAGAGGCAGAAAAAATACAGCTTGTTTGTCCCTAGATTAACCACTTTCCTCTTGGTTTGAGGACAGTTTCTCAGTGGTACCCTTCACATTAGGCCTCCAAAAAACTATTCCTCCTCCTTGGGGCCTTAGTTTGTGCTTGAAAAATTAACTCATTCACCTTTTGAACCTGCAGACAGTTCTTCCTTGAAATGTTGTATTTGGAAAACTGTTCTGCTTGTCACACTGACTGTTGCCAGCAATGTTTTGGAGCTGCAGGCTGTTATGGTGCTTCCTCCCTTCTTGGGTTTTCACAAGGACAAGGTTTCTCTTCAAACTAATTCTTCCTTTATGCCTAAAGTAGTCACTGAGTTGTCTTTGAACCTGTCTTCTCATCTTCCATCCTTTGTTCATTCCCGGATGAATAGGGGTGAAAGGATTTATCATTGTTTAGATTTACATAGACAGCTCAGACAGCTCAGATACTGCCTGGGCAAAATTAAAGATATTAGACAATCTGAGCAACCTTGTGAAAAGCTAGGCTTGCCAGTTTGTAAACAAACTGTCTCTTCCTGGATACCAAAGCCAGTTTCTTTTTGTTATTCTCATATAAAACTGACCCCTTCTTCTTTTCAAGCTCACTCTACTAGGACAATTTCCCCTCTAGGGCTTTTTTCAAGAGCTTAAATTACAAATACATTCTTAAAGCAGCCACTTGTTCTTCTCTTCACACTTTCCCTAAACATAATGTCTGAAGTGTTGTCTGTGGCAAGAGAAGGTCTTGCCAAGTCCATTCTGTAAGGCATGCTGGATGATTATCCTTTACGTTCTTCCTCTGCACAGTTTTAGTACTCTCCCTCTTGTGAGGAGTAATGCAGCAGTGATCTTGGAAGAAAATTTATAGTTGCATACACATTTACCATAACAGTAGATATCTAATTGCTGTTGCAATATTCTATTCCTCCTTTGGCCAAAGTATATTCTTTCTTTTCTCTCTTTCTGGGTGAACATTTGCATATGCATACAGTTACCACAAATTCTGTTCCTTTTGTTACTGGAGTAAGTAGGTTGTAAGGTTTTAGCATTCATATGTCCCTTGTCTAGCTGAAGTCCTCGGGCTTAGATCATATGTCAGACATGCAGTACTTGTAAGGGCCTAAGCTTTGGTCTGTTGGCTGGACATATGGCTACCCTTGGCAGAATATCCCTCCTGTAAGGAATACTCCAGTGATCTGTAGAACAACTACTGTTATGGTAAGTTCTTACACAACTGTACTAGGTACAAATTTCCTTTTGAAGACAGTAGTCTGCATTATGTGGTTTATTGATATGTAAAAGTTTAATCCTTCCACCGTTGGATGAAGAGATGGAATCTTTCAAATGTGCATTTTGCTAAATCTCCAAAAAATGGGAAACCCTATCATCTACAATGTTTCCTTATTGTGTCTGAACCCACAATGCAAAATCTGGGAAGAGTAAATATTCCAGCTGCACCCATACCGTCTCCCAAGTCTAAGAGTAAAAATGGTAAAACTCCAGAGGATAAGCAGCCTCCAAAACAGTGAAGCTCTTTTTCCTGTGGAGAGAGAGGAAAGGTCAGATTATTCTTAAATAATTCTTCAGATAGCAACAGCAGTGACTGTTACAGGAATATTTACTGTAAGAAGCACAACGATCCGTGAGCTTGACCTTCATCAGAAAGAATGTTATAAGACTGAATCAGAAACACCCAAGTCCAAACCACCACCTTCTTGACACTGGAGTTGAAGTCAACCATGTCCTTAATATTAGATAATCCCTCTAGCTTTTGTTTTTTATGGATTGATACCAGTTTGTTCCATTATTTTCCTGTGGTGGATGTTGCTTCTGTAGAAATTGATCCCAAATATTGACCCACCAGTGATAGTTTTGGTACATACTCTGTCAGTTGTCATCAGAAGACCATTGGATTAGGCACCCGATGGTGCTTCTCACACACTTAGCTATTTTTCTTCATTATATCTTTACTGGACGCACTTTGACAAAGAGGACAAAACTGAAATGAACTTTCCCAGGCATAAATTGCACAGCGTACATAGAAAATATTTTAATACGGCAAGTTTTATATATGGTCCAGTTTACTATTTTTAAAATTGTTAGCTGACTTGTTTCAGAAAAGCCAGAACTAAACTACTGAAGCCAAATGTAACTTTGTTAAAAAGAATTGGTACTTTGTGCCAGATCAGGATGATAAAAGATAACTGCACTGTGTTATATTAACTGTATAAGAAATAAGTAGAAAAGGTAAGCTGACACTCTTCAGTATGTACGGTTAGTAGTATATCTCTTAAATAACTAGCCAATTAATTTTTGACCCTCTCTGAGGCACATGATCTATTTTTGGTGTGGAAAAGCTGGATAGCAAGTTTTAATGACTGTGCATTAGTTGTAATAGTCGATGCCATGTTACAAGCTTTAATACTGCTTGGCTGGAGATGGCAAATGGATCAGAAATACATTTAGTAGTATCTAATTCTGGAAGTACAGAATTTGTTATAGAAATATTTTCAACCCAAGAAAAGTGGTCTGCTTGAATTTTTTTTTTTAAATTCTGAAGCACAGTTCAGAAAGAGTAAGACAACGTGTCTGTACTATTCACAATTGTGAGATCTTGCCAAAAATTTATTTTTTGCAATTTTTCAGATAATGCCAAGAACATAAATCAGAACTGTAGTTTAATGAAAGTGAGAATAAAACCATTATTGGGATCAAATGTGCAGAAAATATCTTCGATATTACTCGGGTTGCCAACTATCCATTTTTTTTCTCCCTGAATTAAACACATCTGTTTCTCTATGCTTTCGCTCCCAGGTCCTTAATGCCCAGGGCGCTTCTAAAATTCAAAGATTAAAGGCCGAGTCCTACTACTGGCTCTCTTTTGGCTAAGGTAACACTGTTTCTCCCCTTTACACGGTTTAGTATGGGAAACATGCAAAGTGTTACATCAGTGTGTGACCCTTCTCACTACAAAACAAAAGGTCTCCTCAGTATTCCAGTCTAGGCACTCTAATACTAACAGTTCAGAAGATTTCACATTAATTCCAACCAGGCAGTTGTGTTCTGTGGTGTTAAACATTATGAGGGTGGCTAAGAAACCAAACAAAGAAATCCCTACCTAGCAAAATGGAAAAGATTCATCCCCTGGTGCCTGTCTAGAGACCAGGATTCAAACAAGGCACATGTGGCATTTGTACTGGATTTGATGTTAGACCATTGTAAACCAGGCCTGTCATGTGTATCTGCTAAGGTTCATGGTTTTGCTGTTTCAGCTTGCTTGACTATGTTATCCACTCTTGTACTCTAAGCTTTCAGTTAAGCAGTACCTAAAGGACATCCTGCATCGTAAACCACCAAGAAAAGAGATCGCTCCAGCATAACATCTTAAGTTTTAGATAACTGACCCTTTTACCTTTGGTACTAGCTGCATCTACATCTCTCCAATTTTTATGTTGGTGACACTGTTTTGGTGAATGTCACCCCTTCTAGACAAATCAGAGAATTTATGCTTTTAATTTACTGAGAATAATTTTTAGTTTTCAGTCAGGTCAAGGTATCAGTTTGTATCAGTCCCTTCTTTATTCCAAAGGTTGTCACAGACCTCCCCCTTAATTATGACACTCACCTGCCAAATTTCTTTACTAGCCCTCAGAACAAAAGGGGAAAAATCCTTCATTCAGTTGATGTGCATAAACAGCTGAAATCTTATTTGTACAAGACTAAAGAATGTAGAAAAAATGATCAGCTGCTTATCTTATTGGTAAAGGAAAAAAGAGGGAAAGACCGTCGGCGAGCAGACTCTTGCTTTTAAGCAGCTAATGGCAAATTTGTTACTTGGTCAATAGAGCACATTCCACTAGAGATACAATAGCTGCACAGCCCTCTTTGGAGGAATCGGTGTGAAAGCTGTTCTGGTGTAACATTTTGAAATGTTGGAACCCTCTAGAATGAATCCCAAAACAGGGAGACTGAATGGCCAAAAACAGACTTAACATGTACCAAGTCTGAGGTGGCCATTTCTTGGAATATTCCATTTTCTGCAAGGTGTGTGTGTGTGTGTGTGTGTGTGTGTGTGTGTGTGTGTGTGTGTGTGTGTGTGTGTGTGTGTGTGTGTGTGTATAAAATACATACAGTGGGGCTCAACCCTCCCTCCCCCCCGCAAGCACAAAAAAGTAGTTTAAAGAAGAAGAGCAAATATGTGAGATTCACTCTTTTGCTGTGTTTTGGGTCTGTTTTCTCTTGGCTTGTTGGTGCTTGACATTTCGAGTACAAACATTTCAGTAGGGAGCCTTATCCTGGAGGTTGTCACCTGGATTCTTACCTTGCTTAGGTGTACTCTCTAACTTTGTCCTTCAGAATCTTTATCAACCATCTTTTTCACATTTTCTACATGGAGTTGGTGTCTCATGTCAACTGTTACCATCTCTCTTGATTTGGTACCACTCTTCCACCTTCTTGGATAGTCATGCCTGACTGTTGCATGTTTTCTCTCACTCAGTCCGTCCATCTCTTTGCTTGATGCCATTGTTTCCTCTTGTCTTTTCCCTTTCTCTCCCAAATCTCCTTCACCAGACCTTTGTGCATCAGAAGTTTTCCCAAAAGTCAAGACTGCTGCAGTTATTCACAGAAGGAACATAATGCAATTGTGTTAGTAACTTGCCAAAAATGCTGATTCAGTATTATGGTCCAGGTTCCCTCCAAACTTCTCCCTATCTCTTTTTCCATTTTTGTTACGCTGTGTTGAGGTACCTTCCTAGCCATTGTATTTGACCATTCCTGTTATTTCCTTAAAGGCTCCATCTTCCTCTTTTACCTGACCTTACTTCCCAGGGAAAGAGAGATTGTGGACCTCTGGAGTATACTTTAGGACTGGGGATTGTTGCATCTCCTCCACTAGGGTTTTTTTGACGTTGTGGTTTTCTAATCTAGACTCGAGGCAAGAAAGATGTGAGGGTGGCTTCAGCTGCCACACTTGTTACACCATCAACAACTGCATAGAGTGGTAGTAAAGGAATTGGGCAAGACCCCAGGAGAGGGTAGGACTTTGGAAGTCACACCAGCCAGGCAGGCTTCCTGCAGGCAAAAATTCCAAAATCAGGACTGTGACATTGACTATACTTTATTATACATACATATATCTGTATGTCTATATATATATATATATATATATATATATATATATATATATATATATATATATATATATATACACACACACACACATACACACGAGTGTATATACATACATATATACACACGTGTGTGTATGCATGCACACACACAAATACATATGCACATAGGTATGTATATATAAGAACACTTTGCAAGGCACTGAAGTTCAAAATATCCAAAAAAAAAAAATTTAAAAATTGTTGCAAGATGACCACAATTGTCTAGCAGAGTAGAACACCGCCTCCCCCCCAAAAAAAAAACAAGAAAGTCCGATACCTGTTAGGGCTTTCATTTCAGTTTAATGGCAAAACAGAAGTTCTTCAAATACAAGACATACAGTATCCCAGTCTTTTAAATCACCCACTCAAATAAGTCACAGTCAAAAGTTAAAACTATACAGTGCGTCATTTCTTTTAAGTTTAAAATATGGTGAACTGAGAAAATCTGTTGAAATACAGCCATAAATATAAGAATAGCAACCAGTTACAATGTACAATTAAAGTACGAGTTAGACTTCAGTGATCCAAACAGTCTATAAAAACACATGAAAAGGAAATGTGGTAGCAGACGGTACAAATTAAAAAATGTTTGAATACAACCCACATTTATTAAACAAAAACACACATCAAATTTTATACTTAAAGCTTTGTACAGTAGCTTTTAGATCAAGACACATACAAGTATTTCATGCGTGTTTAGACAAAGTCCTTAACCCATTTGTCCAACAGAGTTGTTCATTTATTAAAGATTCCTGGTGCTTTCTTGATCAAATAAGAACTTCTGACTTAATAGAGAATGATATTTTGTTATCTACGATTGATGTAGTTTCCCTGTATACAAACATAGACCCTGAGAGAGGGTTAGAATGTATGGAAAACTGTTTAAGCAAAGTTTTTCTGAAATATTTTAAAACCATTAAAATTATTAGTTTGTTAATGAGGTTGGTATTGACTAACAATTTTTTTCATTTTTGGTAGAGATTTTTCAACAATTAACTGGAGTAGCAATGAGGGCTAAAATTGCCCACTCATTTGCTATCATTATTATATGTTGGTGGAAAACCACTTTTTTTAACCATCTTATGCAAATGTTCGATTTTGTCGTTACATTGATGACCTATTTTTTTATTTGGAAGGGCAATATGAGCGCTTTTATATCCTTTGTTAATTAGATCAACAACCGTATAGAATTGTTAAAATTCACCATAGGAAATATTGGTACTACTGTTGATTTTCTTGATTTTACTATTCAAATAGAGTATGAAAATAAAAAAAAAAATTAACAGCTGGATTTACCAACAATTATTTACATTTTAGTAGCCACCATCCGCCTTTTTACGAAATTAAGCATTTTAGAGGTCAGTTGATTAGAGCAAGTTGTATTAGTAACGATGTTAAGTTTATGGATGAAATAAAATTTATTACTGAATTATTTATTAGTAGAAGATATCCATTGAATGAACTGAAAAAAAGTTATTAATGAAGTTGTTAGACAACGTGGTATTAAATTTCCTCCAATCTTGAGAAGTGGTATTAATAAGATTATTAAAGGAACTGAAATTAATAGGTTGTGTGTTTTTTCCACTTGCTATTTCTGTATATAGTGAAACTGTTAGGAACATTTTGTGCAATAATTGGAAGATTTATAACTGAAAATCCAGAGTTAATACAACTTA
>NC_056743.1:1398708201-1398745701 GCF_019279795.1 Protopterus annectens | reverse complement strand
GTTGGAAGATGACCTCTTAAATTGGAGCCTAGTTTGTAAACATTATTACTCATACAATAGCATGGCCTTATGTTTCAGCCTATCTCCACTAAAAATTTAAAATCTAAAAATCTATCACTATCCAAAAATCAGAACAAAGGGTCAGAAAGCTGAGAACTTTCTTATTGAGTAAAAGATCTAGGCTTCTTATTAGTGACATTAAATTTATGTCTTGGCTGATCAGACATATAAAACTTTATGGGGGGGGGGGGGGAATCAGTAAATCTAGTCGAAGCGCTGTTAAATCCTGTGGGACAGTGTTATATTAAACATTGCTTAAACAGTAGCAGATGGGCTGGTATCAGCACAGAAGTTGCATCTTTGGTTCGGGTGTTCATGATATTGTGATCTGTGAGATGCATGTGTCTGTTTACAATGTAGTATGTACAGCAGACAGTCATGGCACTCAGTTTAGTATGCACTTTTTTTTAATGTACCAGATCTTCAGAATAGTTGCATTAAGGAATAGAAGGAAGAAGCTTATGTCCAGGAGAGGGAGTGAAAAAGGGGAAGATGCTGTTAACACCGAAAGAATAATTAAAGAAGTCTTGAAAAAAACTACAAACAGTTCATTGTGGAAAGTACTACTTTAATTTAACAGTATTCACTTTGAATATGCTTACTTAGAGGTCTTCTTTTAGCAGACACGATGTGGTCTAAAACAATCATATCGGGTCTTGTCAAAAATTAATTTAATTTGCTTCATTTTGGAGCACTAGAAATCTGTTATAGTTTTGATTATTGAATGAATGTTATAGAGCACCAGTATTACAAATTTTAGCTTGTATTTTGATAACATTGTCAACTTTGCACGAGTGGGGTTTTGGGGCTGCCTCCCAAACATCTCTGATGCTCAGGTGAAGGCTGCCCTCTCCAAAGCAAAAAACACTGCTTCCATGGGACCAGATGGTGTCCCGGGTTGCGTCCTACATGAACTCCAAGAAGAACTAATCCCTCAAATAAAACAGCTGTACAATCTCAGCCTCACTACAGGATATGTGCCCACAGAATGGCGTACAGCAACAGTGGTCCCACTCCACAAAGGTGGAGCCTCCACGGACCCTGGAAACTATCGCCACATAAGCCTGACTAGCTTAGTCTGCAAGGCTATGGAGAGGATCATCATGGAGCTCATAAACAAAGACATCGGGGACCTACAGACACTAGATCCTACCCAATTCGGCTTTGTCAAGGGCAGATCCTGCCTTTTGAACCTGGTTGACTTCTTTGAAACAGTCACCAAAGCCATAGATGAAGGGAAGATAGTCCACACAGCCTATCTAGACGTAGCAAAGGCATTTGACACAATACCCCACGCGGGCATCATAGATAAGCTATCCAGCTTAAATAATAAACCCCTATGTCACAAGATGGGTCGCAAACTGGCTCAAAGACAGAACCCACAGAGTGAGAGTTGCTGGAGCCATGTCAGACTCGAAACCAGTCACAAGTGGTGTCCCACAAGGTTCTGTCCTGGGACCGCTCTTGTTCGGTATATACTTTTCCGAGGTACAGGCCAACGTGGGAGGACTATGGCTCACCAAGTTCGCAGATGACTGCAAACTGGGCGCCATAATCGACTCTCCAGCTGACACAAACATCCTTCAAAAAGGTCTCACAGAGATGGATAACTGGTGCCAGAGCCATGGTCTAAAGCTAAATGCCAAAAAGTGTATAGTCATACCCTTTGGCAAAAACAATGTGCCCACAAACTACCACATAGGCGGTAAACCATTAAGTACAGAGAGAGTAATTAGGGATCTGGGGACCCAAGTTGATAGCAATCTGTCCTTTGACAACCACATTGCCAAAGTGGTTAGAAAGACCTTCTACATGGCCCACCTCATCATGAAAGGATTCACATCTAGATCAAGAGAGGTAATCGTGCCCCTTTATTCATCCCTCATCAGGCCCATCATAGAATACAATGCCCCTTTTGGGTTGTACCTTACCCGACACCTGCAGCAATTAGAAAGACCCCAAAAGTACCTCACCAAGAGGATCAAGGGACTCAAACAGATGCCATATGCTGCTTGGTTAAAAAAAACTCCAGCTCTACTCAGTTGCATACCGCCTACTTCGAGGCAATCTATGCCTGACATATAAAGCTATGCCCAATCCAGAATTAATGGACATGCTCCACCTCAGTAAATCTAAATTCCTTAGAGCCACACGCTCAAGGGACTTGAACCTCAGCACAGAAATAAATAGGACTTGCTGGAGGGACCGATTCATAACCCAGAGGCTCCCTTCGCTCTGGAATAGAATTCCAATTCATGTTAGGCAGAGCACTTCATTGAATCTCTTCAAGAAGAATCTTGATGAGTGGATAGGGGATTGTAGGTTTGTTCCGGGGATTACTTCCGTGTCACTATTAGACAGAGGCACAGTAATCTAAACCGTAAAAAGGGCACAGTATACTCATCGGGCTAGGCTTATAATTGCCCCAGGGCAGATAGCCTAGTATGAACCTATGAACCTATCTTAAAGAGTTTATTTAGTGTTGATTGAAGAGACAGTAAAAATTATGTACCGTCTAAAACTTTCTTTTTTACAAAAAAAATGGTTATGTTTGTATCCATACTACTTTTTACATCTTTTTATCTTTCATATTTGAACACTTCTAACCTACAGTTAGATGTAGTTCTTGGAGTGTCCACCTTTCCTGGCAGTCAGCACACTTCGTCTGTCTCTGCCCCCCTTTCTGTATATCATCTCCATTGGCTAACATTACTGCATCTCAGCAATTAGTTAAAACAATATTTAAATCATATCTAATGATGTATCAGGAAAAATAAATGTTGAGTGATGTTAATTTGAAAGGTTACATTTTTTATTTAGAACATATTCTTATTAGCAAAATGAAAATGAGAAGAACTATTCATGGGCAAGAAAATCTTTTAGCCGAGTACTTTCAAAAATATCTGTGTTTGGTTTACACTGGCACATTAAAATATTGGAGAGATTAGTATATAGTTGTCTGCCATCACTCATCCTTCCATAGTATTGATATATTCTCGAACATGATGACAATTGTCTGTCTGCATAACTTGAACTTACCTGCCATTTGATATACATGGAGATGTTAGGGTCCTTCCAGGATGGTTTTGAAGATTTTTGCCCTCCTTTGCACCAATCACAGTTTGGCATTTTTATCAGGAAAAAAAAAATTGCACAGTGTTTGACACACACTGACTATATGAGCATGTCTAGTCCCTAGGTCTTCCAGTTTAATCTCGGTCTTGGCCTTCCCTGAAAAGTTCATGCATTTGGTGTCTAGCTATAAATCCATAATTTATTTTTGTAGCCATCAAAGTACAAGCCAAGACTCCTTTCTTGCATTGTCGTTGCTGTCTCAGGAAGCAATGACAGCAGTTCAGCCATGACACTAACAAACAATATAGAGAAAACCTGTAGGCCTGATTGCTACCAGGAGGATGGATTATTGGAAAAGAGTCCATCACAAGGACTGAAGCTAAGCAACAGCCCAGACCACCTTGATGCAATTCCATTTCTATAACAGTCTTCTGTACAGCTTAGTTGCTGAGCTCATCGTCTTTTAACAAAGGCCGAAACTCGCATCAGTCCTCCACTTCACTGAATGACTACAGGCCTGAAGGAGGCACTCAAAATGGCCTCTGCTAGGGTTGTCTTCCAAAGTGTAGACAGTACTCTGCCTTTTGTTGATCTTTCTGAGGTAAAGGATAACCATTCTTGAGTCGCTCTTCCATGGGTCATGGGTACACTAGGTTGAAATTTGCCCTCCCTGTGCTGCTTCCAGGCTTAACGAAGTCTGTTGGGCATTTTCAGGTGGACTATTGAATTGTTCAATGCCAAGGCTCATGTCTGTTGATCTGCACATCTAACATTTTTGATGTTTGTGTCTCTGTAATGACCTCCTGTCTTCCTTTTGCCTGGCACCCCATGTGTAGCAGTCTTGTGCTTGTTCATACACAGGCTCTTTCTTGGAGGTAATGGGAGATGTACTCCTTACCTGTCAGGCATAAATGGTCTGAAGGTCATTTTCTGTAGGATGGACAAGGATTGATCAGATTAGACCATCTCTATGTCAAAGTGCATACTTGAATTTTTTTAAACAACTTTATTAATCTCATTGTGAATTTGCGACATGAAATCACACTAAGGAAAAAAAAAATCAGTAACATTTTCAGTTATTGTATAAATGTATTATACATACAGTTTCCATCACAACTTATTTTAATTTTATTTATTTATTTCACATTTGTTGACCGGGCTAGTCCAACTGGATACATGTCCATTTTCAGTAGAGGCCCGGGGAGAAAAGCTCCAGAAAAAACATACAAAAAAATATAAAATTTAAAAATGGCATGAACATAGAATTTTACATCATAAAGTTAACAAATTTACAAACAAATTGTAAAAATGACTTAAAAAGCCAAACATGGAAAATAGTACTCAAGACTCAAAAGCATTAGTAATTAAGTAAAAAGGTTAGTTGTATGAAGAGGTTTTAGGTATGAATGTTATGGTTTTGAGTGTAACAGATAGTTAAAGGATAGCAGTTAGTAATAGTTATAGGTAAGAATAGTTATAGATAAGAATATTATGGTTTTGAGTGTAACAGATAAAGGATAACGGTTAGTCAGGGTTGGTACAAGAACATAACCAGTGGTTAGTGAAGAAAAGTTTTAGATTAGTTTTAAATAGTGGGAGAGATGTCTGGATTGTTAGGTCATGTGGTAATAGATTCCATACTTTACCAACAGAGTTACAGAATAGGGAGTCGCCTGCTAAGTTTTTTGATAAGGTAGTATTAATCAACATTTTGTTTGAGGAGCGTAGATTCTTAAGGTTATTATATGGCATTATGAGGGTGGAAAGAATTGGAGTGTTGTTGGGTTGGTATAGGGCTTTGTGAGCTATTGTAAGTTGGTTAAATTGTAGCTGGTGAGTGAGTTCAAGCCAGCCCAGTTGTTTTAGATTCAGACAGTGATGAGTCCTGAAAGGAGAGTTTGTAGCAAATCTGGCAATATTGTTATATGATATAGCTAGTTTGTTGAGATTATTTTTAGAAAGATTACTATATATGGGGAAGCATATAATATGGTAGAGATGAAGTGGGTTCTAGATATTGTGGTCCTGGCCTCTGGTGTAAGGAAAGGTTTGATTCTATAGAGGGATCCAAGTTTTCTGTTAATAGATTTTATTGTAGTATTTGTGTGTGTCAAAATTTAGGTGATTATCAATTGTAATTACTAGGAGTTTGGTAGTGGGGTCCAGAGAAATGAGGGTACCATTATTGGATGTTAGTGTGAAATGAAGAGGGGTAGACATATGGGTAGGTGTAAAGAGCAAAAGTTTTTTTTTTTTTTTTTTTTTTTGGGTTAAGGAGAAGACAATGGTTAGAGAACCATTGTTCTACAGTGCTGAAAGCTTTTTGTGTGAGAGAATGAAGTTTGGTTTGAGATGTGCTTGAACAAATTATAGTAGAGTCATCTGCATATTGAATGCAGGTAGAGAGTGGAGTAGATAGATGAAGGTCATTTATAAAAATGGAAAACAGTAGAGGACCTAATATGGAACCCTGAGGAACACCTAGGGGGGTGGGAAGGAGGTTCGAAAGATGATTTTGCCAGAACTGCCGTCTGTTTTCAAGGTAGGATGTGAACCAGTTCATAGCAGGACTGTCAAGAGAGAGGGACTTCAATAGGTGGAGGAGAAGTTGGTGACTAACCATGTCGAAGGCTTTAGATAGGTCAACAAAGAAAGCAGAGGTAAGAATATTGTTGCGATGTTTGTTGATAGTAAAGGATAGCAAGGCTATGGTGGTACTATGGAATGGCCGGAAGCCATGTTGACAGTTAGCTAGTAGATTGTGAAGGAGTAGGTGGTTCAGTAATTGTTTGTGGATACATTTCTCCATTATTTTAACAAGTGGGGAGAGTAGAGCTTATGGGGTGAATGTTGGAGAAATCAATGGAGTTTCCACCTTTGTGAAGAGAAATAATGTAAGAAATTTTCCAGATAGATGGGATAGTGCCTTCTTTTATGGTTCTATTGATCAATATGGAGATGGGATAGGCAATAGCTTTGGCTCCTATTTGGAGGAATTCTGGGAGTTTATCAGCTGAGGGGGTAGTAGGTTTTAGTTTTTAGATTAGGGAACAGATATAGGATGTGAGTATAGGTTCTAGGTGGAATAATGGAGGAATGAAAGTAGGAATGGGCAAATTAGAGTTGTCAGGGGATAAATGGTTTGCTAGATTTAGTATAGAAGTAATAAAGAAAGAGTTAAAGGCATTTGCTGTTTGTGCTGGGCAGTCAGGGTTGGAGCCTAGAGATTTGCCTGGGGATAGAAGTTTAATACTAATCGAAAATTTTTGTGGATGTTTAAGGGATGATTGTTGTAATTGGATATAGAAGTTCTTTTTATCTAGTAGTAGGATAGCTTTTTTTATTGTTTCTTTGTTGTCTAAAGGTTTGGTGATCGGTAGTATTCTTTGTGGTACGCCATTTTGCCCAAGATTTATTTTTGCAAAGGATTAGTTTCCTAGTATGATTTGAGAACCATTGGGCTAGTTTAGTTTTGTTTCTTATGGAGCGAATTGGGGCATAATGGTCCAAGATTGCTAGGAAAGTGGTATTGAAGTAATTAACTGCTTCATTTATAGGGAAAGATTTAAGAGGTGACCAGTTACATTGTTTACGTTCGGTTTGGAAAAGTGCGGTTTGGAAAAGTTCGGGGTCAAAATGTTTTTTGGTACGGACTGTTCTGACTGAAATAGGGATAGTTAGACTTGTTTTATGTCTAATATATATTGGTGAATGGTCGCTTAGTGTGACCTGTGATCTTTTATGCATTGACATGCTTATATATTTTTCACTTCCCACCAACCTACATATTTTGATCATGTGATTTGATATCTTTTTTTTTTAATAATGCTCCCAAATGCATCATTTAGTTTTATGAAAATTATTTCTTCTTTTAATGATCCAATGTCTAGGTCTTTTATGTCCTTTATAATGTTCAGTATTCAGCTCTTTTGCCTTTTAGTAACATTAAACTTATTGGGGTGTTACTTCCTGCCATTTCTTGCCTATTTTTATTACCCATAATTGTATGTATTCCTATTCAGCAAAATCTCCTTTCTTCACTCCAGCAGTGGTTTAGTCTTTGTAATGTGTGCCAGGTGTATATGTATGTATGTATATATGTGTGTGTGTGTGTGTGTGTGTGTATGTATATATATATATATATATATATATATATATATATATATATATATATATATATATCCCAGTCTTTTGGGTTTTTAATACCATGATGGGAATGGACCCCATTCCTAAGTCAAAGTATGATAAACGTTCATGAAATTAGGGACTTCCAAGATGGCTGCACATTGAGTAACAGATTAACCCTAGCTCTCCCAGTTTGAAAAAAGAAGCTGAACAGAGAAGGCCAGTAAACTTTTGTGTTTATGGGTAAATTTCAGTAACTGGATAGTAAGTGTACTACCTGGATGCGAGGAAAAAAGAAATACAGAGCACCTGGAAAAAAAATCAGGTACAAAAATTGAGGAAGAAATACTGACCAGGGAAAGTTCTGCAGCTGTTCAGCAAAAAACAATTCAATCTCCAGACATGACTTCCATTAACTTACAGGAATAATGAAGATATAAGACAACTGCACACAGACCTGATTAAAATAAATAAAACACTGATCGAGTATATCAACACAAAAAACAAAAGGCTGGAAAAAGCTTTAAACAGGAATTCAGATGTGGCGGTAAATCTGCAAAAGACAGAGGTTGAAATGAAGAAAAGGATGGTTGAATGAGACTGCTCAAGAAGAGTTGTATCAGAAAATAATAGAATTAGAGGACATAGCACATAGGGAAAACCTGGGATTTTCAGCTTATACCATAGATGCTGGAGGGAACAGACTGCATTAATTTTATGAAAACACAAATAAGCAACTGGACTTGTATACCACAGTAGGAGTTAGTTGACAGGGCACATTGTGTGTATGTTCCAAACCTGGCTATGAGAAAGCAACATAGTTCTGTAATAGTAAAGATCCAGTCTTACCAACAGAAGGAGTTTATTTTGACAAAATGTTGCAGAAGGACAAAATGCTACAAGTGGGAGATTGTGTGCTTGTGTGTGTGTTGTGTGTAAAATGATTACTCATTATACTTGACCAGGCAGAACATAAAAATGTTACAGTATTCATAACCTTTGGGTTATCCTCAGCTGTTCTACACAAATGTCTTGCCAGTATACAAAAGCTTTAGTCACTGTGAGGTATGTGGGACATCTAACGTTGGCTATAGGGTGCATGGGCCATAAAAGTGACGTCTGCATGAATGTTCCCCACAACTTCTGTGCCACCAGTCGAATGTCAAATCATTCTGTCATCTCTGCCATCATATCTTTTGTGTTTAAGATAAGAACCCAGTTTGGGCCTTATACCTGCTACAACCATAAAACCTGCGAGATTTTTCAGGCCTTCATTCCTAAGACTCTTCGCGGCCATCTGCATGTCTTAAACATCTGTTTGGAAAACCAGCAGCTCAAATGCCTACCTCTGGCGATGGAAGGGCTGTCTGGTCAGATTGTCGAGCCACCAAAAAAGGTCAAAGTTTCCAGGCCTGAACCTACTGCTGCACTTCCTCCACCCAATGTTCCCCCTGTGGCCAAAGTTCACCTGAAGGAACATATGGAACCAGCCAATTCAGGTATAGGGGGTACCGTTTTGGAGTCAACAAAACCTAGGGCTGAAAGCATGTCCATGGAGATTATGCAGACGTCAGGTGGCGATGACAAAGGGGAACCTTGGCTCACAACGGATGTTCAGACCGGCCCTTCTACTGGTATACAACCATCTGAACCTAGGCCCTCCTCAGGCCCTACGCCCTCCAGACCTCTCTTCCTTAAAAAGAAAACAAAACAGGTCTCTCCACCTTCTGAAAGCCTGCCTGATTGACAAGCTTTCTCCCAGAGCTTTAGTGCCTTCATGCACTTACCTGCAATGGCTGCTTCCCCTCTGATTATCAGTCCTAGGCCTCAGACTGAAGAGCCTCTTCCACTTGAAGCTGAAGATTCTTCAGATTGCTCCCTTCCCTATGCCTCACAAATGCCTTCCCCTCTTGGGTATGCCTACTCAGAGGAGGAGGCTACTAAGGCAGACTCCCCTGGAGAGGACCTTACCTTTGGGGAAACCATCTCTCGCATCAGAGAGTTTTTTAAATGGGACTCCACTGAAATCACTGAGGTTCAAAAGAGATAATATGAACTCCTTCTGCTACTCCACCAGTCTTACCAGTCTTTTTAGACACCTTCCATGATGCCTCTAAAAATCCTGAATCCCAACTCCCAGCCCCTAGAAGGCCTGACAGGTTTTACAAGGTTCCAGAAGGGACCAAATTTCTGGCCAAATACCCTGTTGCGGATCCTAACACTGTTTCAGTCTCTGCATACAAGCCCTCTAGACTACTACCTTCCACCTCTGTCCTTCCCACTGATAAGCACCATAAGACTGTGGAATGCATTGACAAAAAGGTATACACCTCTGCCACTTTGGCTTTTAGGGTTGTTAACTACTAGATGCACATGTCTAAGTACGCTCTGGCTCTTTTGACTCTTGTTTCTAAACTTTTGACTAATCTTCCAGACTCGCCTGCTAAGGCTCAAATATCTCACCTCATCTCCTTGTCCTCTCAAGTGACAAGACACTCGATCAGATGCAGTTACAATGCTGCAGAGGCCTCAGCCAGATGTGCGGCTTCTGCCTCAATGCTGAGGAGGTACTGTTGGCTGAGACTCCAAACACTACCTGACGATATCAGGGCTAAGCTTCTGGATGCACCCCTGGACAATTTTGCTCTATTTGGGGTCAAAGTGGCAGAGCTTTTCAAGACCCTTCTGGAAAAAGGGAAATAATTACAGGATTTAAAGCATTTGCTTGTGTCACCAATTCCTAAATTCTATAGGAATTATCCCACTAAGACATAGTTAATCAGAAAACATTCTGTGCCTACTCCTCATTCTAGGAGCAAAAAGAGCTCCAGGAAGCAGCAGCCACATTTTCAGGACAGGGCAGGTAGTCTGTGACTACCTGCCGCCTTCTCCACCCCTTCCAGATTTCATCCCCCTATCCCAATGACCGTCTCCCTGTCTGGCAAAGCATTACCTCAGACAAAGTGGATCTTATCAGTTATAGAAAAGTGTTACTTCATTCTTCCCTCCTTAAGAGGCATCCCACAGGCACTGAAGGACCAACTTCCCCTTTTCCAAACAGTCTTGGACAGCCTCCTCTCAAGGGACTAGCCAACCTGCCCCTCTGTTAGAGAAGGGGAAACTGCTTTATACTCAAGGCTTTTTCTGGTCCCAAGGAAAGACAGCCCATGGAGACCCATCCTGGACCTCTTCCAGCTCAGTCTCTTCCTACAAGTACCCACTTTTTGCATGCTTACACTCCAGACTTTTTTCCCCTGCTAATGCCTCAGGCCTTTCTGGACACTGGACATCAAAGATCATATCTGCATATCCCCATAAGGCCCAGTTACAGGAAGTATTTATGCTTCTCTGTAGATTCCTGCCATTTTCAATTCTCTGCTTTACTCTTTGGACTGTCTACTGCTCCATGGGTATTCCCCAAGTGTCTGGCTCCAGTGCTAGCCTGTTGCGGGGCCCAAGGGATTCAAATTTTTCTGTACCTGGATGACCTCCTGATCCAGACAGATTGCTCCAGTTCCCCACACATTCATCTCCAAAAAGTAATTTCTATTCTGCAGTCTCTAGGATTCAAGATGACTTTCCCCAAGTCCAAGCTAAACCCCTCCCTGGATCAAGTTTTCCTGGAGTGAGAGCATTCCTCCCACACCAAAAGGTGGAATCCCTAAAAGAATACCTGCTGTCTGTCCTTCACGCCATTGCCATTGCCATTGCAATGACAGCAAGAGAATATCTGACACCTACAAAATATGGTTTCTACTATACCCATGTTCCTACTGGCAAGATTCCACATGAGGAAACTTCAGTGGTACCTGTGGTCCACATGGACCCGACACACCCACCCCTTGGATCACACCATTCCCTTCCAACCATGTCTAAGGAAAAATATCCTTTGGTGGATGGATGAAGTCTCTCTCAACCCCCAGACTTCCCTTACAACCCCTCACCCCAATCCAGGAGATGTGCACTTATGCCTCAGACCTGAGTTGGGGAGCTGCCATGGGCAGATTAAAGGTGCAAGGCACATGGTCAGGCATTGTCAAAGGGGAACACATCAACATCAGAGGGATGAGGGCCAATATCATTGCACTGAGGGCCTTCCAACACATTCTAAAGCAAGGCCCCCTGAAGTTGTTCATAGACAATACTACAGTTCTCTGGTTTGTGAACA
Source organism: Protopterus annectens (assembly GCF_019279795.1). Lineage (NCBI taxonomy): Eukaryota > Metazoa > Chordata > Ceratodontiformes > Protopteridae > Protopterus > Protopterus annectens. Next base: position 1,398,734,273 of record NC_056743.1, on the reverse strand, counting down.
GAAGGGGGGGGCAAAATCTTACTTGCTATACAGACTTGCACTCTAGGCCTGGGAATTGGTGGCCCAACATGGAGTCACCCTGCAGGCAGTCTACGTTCCCTCAGCTCAGAACACTCAGGCAGACACCTTGAGCAGGTCCATGTCACAATCCCACAAATGGATGCTACACAGGGATGACATAGTCCACAGGTGAGATACACCACAAATAGATGTATTTGTCACCTCTCTGAACAGACAACTTCCACACTTTTGTACCATGGCACCCAGCCCCCTAGAGAGGGCACTGAACGCCTTTTCTGTCTCATGGCAGGGGATGTTTCTCTCTGCATTTACCCCCTTCCTACTCTTTATAAAAAATCCTGTTAAAAATTCAGCAGGACAAACCAAAAATCTCACAGAATGGACTTTCTCATACACTTCCCCATCCCTGCTTGGAATCTCTGAACCTAACCCTAAAGGTGAAAAGAGTTTTGATACCTTTCAGATGCCTTTACACTGAGGCCGTATGTAATGTCTTGTAGGAGGTCAGGAAACCCAATACTAGGAGATCTTATTTGTCCAAATGGGAAAGGTTCTCTATTTGGTGTCTTAAAAGACAGCTAGACCCATTTCAAGGAGAGGTCCCCTTATTGTTGTCCAATCTCTGAGTTGTTACAGGCAAGGCTGGTATATTCTTCTGTTAAGGCCCACCTGGCTGCTTTTTCTGCTTGTCTGCCTCTTGACCCTTCTTTTGCCTCCTGACTTCCAGTGAGGTTATTCCTGAAGGGAGTACTGCATCTCAGGCCCCCCCCCCCCCCAGGAGACCAGTGTCACCTTCATGGGACCTGAACTAAGTTTCAAAGAAGCTCACCATTGCTCCTTTTGAACCTGCATACAGCTTCTCTAAAATATTGCACTTGGAAAACTGTGCTTTTGGTGGCCCTGACATCAGCCAGGAGAGTGTTAAGAGCTCCAGTACCTTATGGCCACCCCACCTTTTTTAATCTTCCACGTGGATAGAGTGACCCTAAAGACTAACCCATCCTTCATGCCCAAGGTGGTCAATGAGCTGTCCCTGAATCAATGTATTTACCTCTCTGCCTTTTTTCCACATCCACAGAATGACAGTGAGAGTCCTGCTTTTCCTTGATCACAGGCAATTAAGATTCTACCTAGACAAGACCAAGTCCCTTAGGAGATCAGAGCAATTGTTTTTCTCTTCACCCCAGAGCTCTGGGGAAAGCAGTGAAAAAACAGACTATTTCTGCCTGGAGTTCCAAGGCCATCTCCTTTTGTTACACCTACCATGGCAAACATCTTAACTCTAAAATTAAAGCGAAGTTCACTAGAGCCATGGCCTTATCTGGAACCTTCCTCAAAGGGCTGGACACTGCTTCCATTCTAGAGGCAGCTACCGGGACATCTGCCCATGCCTTCACCAAACACTACAAACTGGACCACATTTCCAGATGTGGAGCAGGCTTTGCTAGGGCAATCCTGCATGGATTCTTGGAAAACAATTCCAAACCACCCTCCTCCTCTTCCCTTTGAGCTTTGACATTCACCCAAAGGTTATGAATACTGCAATGTGTAAGAGAAGAACATCTATGTAAGGCTTTACATAACTATTATTTAATTCTACTATTCAAGGACTGTTGAGACACAGGTGTAAAATTCAAACTGCTGTACCCAGCTGTCTTCAATGTATTCTCCCCTGGAGGAACAAAGTCATTTTTTTGATGAAGTACTTGCTAAGGAGGAAATACAAAAGTTTGTCCAACAAAAAGCAGATTTTGTTCTGGTAGTAAAGACCACAGAGAGAGTGTACCTGGTGAAACCTTTTCCACTGTTTCAACTGAAAGTGTTGGAGATAAGGGAGTACATTGGAAATGAAGCAGAGACCGGATTTCGGAGATGTAGATGAGCAGTAATAAAACCAGTAACTTAATGTGGGATTGCAATGCAGTAATTATATTTGTGAAATATGACAGAACTACAAAAAAATCTGGAAATATTGGACTTTTTCAGAATTGATTGGACTTGTGGGGGACTCAAAGTATATGCCTTACGTCATGTCATCAGTGTTCAGAAAAATGCTTTGAGGAGGGAAAGCGGGGACAAATTTAAATAAGTAAATAAAGCATTTTTTCGTAGTGCTATTTTTGTGGTGTATGGTTTTCTTTGTATGCTATAAAGTTTTCTCAGTTATTTTAAGCACAAGGGGGATTGTAAATAGGTGCTGCTGTTTTTTTTTTTTTCATTTCTTTCTTCCTTCTCTCCTTCCTCTTGTTCAGTTTTAAGAAATGTAGGCACTGCAGTGTAAAAAACCTGGTTAAAAGAGCATGACAAAAAATAATGTGCTTTTTCTCAGTCTTTCATGGGGGAATGACTGGATTAAGGACCTTAGATTCATTTAATAACAAGTTTTAAGAAAAAGCTAGTAAATGAAAAAGAATATTGTGATCCCTGTGCACTGGCCCAGTAGTCAAGGAGCCTCAGTCCTCACCACTAGCACCAGTGAGGGGCGTGCACATTGGGAAGGATAACCAGTACACACAGTAAAGTACAGTTTCCCTTAAGAGCACACAGAGATCACAGTCTGTCTGGGGCTGGTTTCTCCCTTTCTCTCCAGATCTTCAATAAGACTCCCCAGTGGCACAGCTATAGGGTTCAAATCTCAGATGAGTAGTCAAGCCAGAACCTCCAGTACCCTCTCTGTCCAACAAGTGCTACGTGTCCCTGCCCAAGTAGCTGACACACACACTTTGAGATTTGGTTTATATACAAACACACACACACACACACTCTCCTGGGGAAGGCTGACACAGGTTCTCCAGCCATGCCCCCTCCTGCCAGGCTATAAGGTAGTAATCACTGCCACCAGCTACTCTTGGCTACTAATAAGGCCCTTCTCAAAGGGTGACCAATTTCACTGTGTAATATTACTGTTATCCAAATAGTACGTGTAACCCAGGGCTAAGGCTATTCTGGAGTGGCTTAGTACAGTATCACTAAATACATGCAAGTACTCTAGAGCTTAAATTATCTCTACACAAAATAGCCACAGTTGGAAGGTTTAAAATATTTAATAAAAAAAACACAAGACAATAGTCGTCAATTCAACACAGTGCTAATCAAGAGTTCAGAAATCACAGGAAAATGCTTTAAAATAATACTGTCGAATAGTCTGACATAAAAACAGACTAATCTGGTTATTTCTTTCTATCCATCCTTAAGAAAAATCACTGTTCTAAATAAATATCTTCCTTACAGAACAAAAAGTGCTGGTGAGTGATGTTCTTCAGACAAAATCCTCAATTCTCTCTGAGTCATCAGTACTGCTGAGTCATTTCACTTTACATTCTTGACACTTCTCTGCACCTGGCCAGGAAGCCACAGCAATAAAAGACATTATACATGTAAAACCTTAGTAATTATCTGTTAAATCAAGACAATAGAATTTCCTGGACTAGACATTGTGTCTCCGAGCATGAGATCAAACAGTCATACAATGCTTGACTTATCAGCTTTCTTCCAGCAGAGTGCGCTGTGGTTACATTTTTGAAGCTCAGTACAACATATAGTTTAATCATAACATATAGTTCTCTCTACATTTGTAGAACAAGCCTGTGGATTACATTAATGTTTACAGTGACATAGAATTATTTACAAAATTATATCTAGCTAGGGTGGTAGCCTTCACAAATATTATGAGGCTTTTTCTAGCAAATGAATGTATGCTTAGTAGCAATTCTGTATCTGACCCTCATGTCTCCATGGAAACAATCTGATGGAGAAATTGACCGTCTGGTTCTCATGTGTCCATGGAGATGATCTGTGAATGAGAAATTGGCCATCTGGTTCTAATGTGTCCATGGAGATAATCTCATAAAGAGAAAGTGGTTACTCTCTGGTATAGAGTGATTGGCTGGGGAAAAAGAAACTGGCTTGGGGATAATGTTCTGTGAAAGCATTCAGGGGGTTTCCCAGCTGGGAAATCTGTAAAGTTAAGACAAAACCAGTTAGCACTTAGTAGAAGCACAGGCTGCACCATGCATGTTAACATGGATAAGTTTTCTTGTAGGTTAACTTAAATCTGTCAGTTTGGGACATTTGTTTCCATTAGGAGAGTAAAACTTCAATATTTGAACATGTGCATAGTTTTGTGTGGTAGTATTAAATTAATAGATTTTGTTTTTTGTTTTTTTTTTTTTTTTTGAGGGCTTTCAATAAAACAAAGTTTTGTAAGATGTGGCATAGGCTCAAATGCATATGACAGGAAACAACTATATAAAAGTTCGACCTGCCATACAGTGTATGCATGTAACACAAAATCTGGAACTATAAATTTAACAAAAAAGTGTTGTACATAAAAGATGGGAATAACATTTTAATACATGGTTGCTTTCTGTAATGCCTTTAAATATCAATGGTCTCACAGATAAATATGAAAATGATGGAATAATGAACTATATTAAAATGTAGAGTGCAGATAGCTGTGTTACAGGAGAGACACTTGGAAAAAACTGAACATGTGAATTTGATAAAGGTTTTCAGGATGGTTAATCAGCAGAATATCTGGGACAATGGAAAAGACAGTGCTTATATTAATTGCAAGACGTGGTCCAAATAGTTATAGAAGAGGATAAAAAGATAATGGCAGATTTGTACTGCTAAGGGTCTACTGGCAAGGAAGGAGGATTACACTGGCATGTATTATATTCCACCTAAAACTGCTATACTGGAGCTTAAGAAATTTTTAGGAGTCAGTTTTCAGTAAGGAGTATTACTTCTAGGTGGGAAATGAAATTTGATTTGCAGCAGTGAAGATGTATCTGGAGTCCCCAGAAGACGGAAAGTATAACAAATGAGGGTAGCTTTATGAAGAAATTTATGAAAATATTTGGCATGGAATATGTGAATTCAGTAATAGGAGTTCAGATTGAATTTACATATTATTCCCAAGATATAAAAACTGGGCTAGATTAGACAGAATTTACATTTCACAGGAACATGTGCATTTTATTTTGAAGTCTTGATACGTACCCAATAACCATTTCAGATCATGCACCAGTAATAACTAAAATAAAACACAGGGTAATGAAATAAAAATTAGACACAGGTGCCTTCCCACCTGTCTGTTGAAAAGAGAGGAATTTAAAGTAGTGAAGATTATTTAGGAGCTTTTCGAGAGGATGGACATTACTTCTGAAAATATAGCTAGGGAGTGAGCAAAAATTAACCTGAAGTTTAAAAATAGGATAGAAATAAAAGAAAGGGAGTTATGGTTAAGAAACCAGAATTATTTGGAGGAACTGACAAATGTTAAAGTATTGCAGAATGGGGGGGGGGTCTCTCAAAACAAGAAGAGGATCAACTGCAGAATGCTAAGCTGAAAATTATCTCGACAACTTGCGCGAGTTTAGAAAGACTGCCATTGAGCAACTGTTTTTTGATAATAACGTTGGAGCACAACTTTTAGCACAATGAAAGAAAATAGAAACGGCTGTCACCAAGCCTATAAAGCTTATAATAAGGAAGGTAACAAAGTCCCTGTAGAGGCATTACAGATATTTCTGAAATTCTGTGAAAGTCTGTATAAAGCAGAGAAATATAGAAATCAGGAAAAAGATACAAATGAAAATGTTTATGGGAGAATTAAATATGCCACGATTAGAGGGAGATGATGCTCTAACTGATAGGATATGAGGAAATGAGATAAACATTGTGATATATAACCAATCTACAGGAAAGTCTCCATGAATAGATGGTATTCCTGTGGAAATTTGGAAGCTAGGAGGGAAAACTGATAAAGATGTGGAAGTTTTTTTTTAATAGTATTTTAACAGGCTGAAGCTTCAACATCCTGGAAGAAAGCAGTGGCAGCTGTAATACCTAAAGAGGGTGTAAAGATCCATCAGATAAAGCTTCATACAGGCCCATTTCAATTTTAAACCATGATTACAAAGTGTTTGAGTCTGTAATGGCTAAAAGAATTGAAAAAGTAATGCCAGAATTGATAGATATGGATTGGTGTGGTTTTGTGGAGGGGAGGCAAACATTTGACGACTTTAATGGAACACTGATTATCCAGGGGGAAGCAGAATGTAAGAAAATACCATTGTTGGTGGGCCTTGATGCAGAGAAAGCATTTGTCAGAGTAATTTGGGACTTTATAAGCAGGGCAATAGAAGCATTTGCATTTCCAGAAAACATTGTAAGGTTGATGAGGAAGATATATGAAGGATCTGAGGCGCAAATTAAAGTGAGTGGGGTTTTCCATGATAGTTTCTGCTTGAGCAGAGGAACCAGGCAGGGGTGCCCTCTTTCCCCTTTGTTACTGGCATTATATTTGACCATTGGCAAAGAAAATAAGGGACTCCGAACAAGGATATAACTGTTGTGGCAGTCAAGAAAGGTTGGCTGTATTTGCAGATGGTATAATATTATGAACATCACACTTAATCAAGGGATTACCTCCCGCTTTTTAAGTATCTTACAACTGACAAAACCAGAAAGAAACTTTACAGAGTTGTGGAATATTTTGAGACAGTTTCAAATCTTTTTGGGATACAAAATTAATGAAGCTAAAACAAAGGCAATAGCTGTAAATTATGTACCCACATATGAATATCCCACATGTATGGGGGGTATGATAGAATGAAGTATTTAGGAAATGGATTAAAAAATGATTCTGGTGTGGTAGCTAAGGATATGTGGTAAGAAACTAAACAAAAGGTAATACAAAACCTGAGAAAATGGAAGCTTTGTTAAACCAGAGGAGAAGCTGTGGATAGCAATAAAGACCTGAAGGACTTTATCTGGGAAGGGAAGACAAGAGTCAAGTGGGATAAGCTGATTCTTCCAGTAGAACATGGTGGATGGGGATTACCTGATTTGAAGGGGAATTTTTGAGCTACACAGTTAAGGTTCCTGTGGATAGCACAAGCATAAAACTATAATTCAAAGTGGAACAGGATAATAATGAAATGAGGGAAACTCAAGAAATAAGGATAGACTGGGATTTTGGATGCAGGCCTTTAAGGACAATAAAAATAATCATACAGAATATTATATCTATAAAGTAGCAGAAAGTATCATAAGAACCAAGTCAACACGGGAGTGGTGAAAGGAAATTCTGCCTCTAGGGATGACTGCAATTAGTGATAGAGACAATAGGCAAGAGGGGCCAAAATTTATTGGAGAAAACTGGCAAAGAACCAAGGTATTGGGAGCAAATAACTAGAGAGGGGAAAATGATAGTGGGAAGATGGCAAGAATTTATTTGGACTGCAGCTTAGAGATTGCCTGCCCCATCAAGGATTGATATCAGAGTATAGGCAATGAGAAAGAGATGGGGGGGGGTCCTAAATGAAAGACCAGCACTGATAGACTTTTTAGTAGAATCTTGAACAGAAACTGCCATTAAAAGAATAATTAGTAGAACGTATAAAATATTGCATGATGGCTATACGAATCAATCACAGGTTGCAAGGGATGGGGACGAGAAATTGGGTAAGCAATTTATAAAGAAACAATGGAAACACATATGTATGTCTCTGAAATATTCAGCAAAATGTAGAAGATTTAGGACTTTTGCTTGGAAACGTTTACATAGATATTTGTATACCCTAAGTAGACTCCAGAGAATTTTTACTTGGGTAGACCGCAAAAGTTGGAGGTGTGATGGGAAAGAACAAGTTAACTGGGAACATATTTTCTGGGAGTGCAGTTAGCTGGTGGACTTACTGCAGGGATGCACTGCTGGCGATGTTGCATGGGAAGATTGGTGTGATGAGGGAGATGATTTTTCTGAGCTATGATACAGAATTGGAATTGCCTAGACGTGGTAAGGCCTTGCTTTGTCTAATTACCATGGTTGCCAAAAAAAACATTACTAGAAAATGGAAATAAAAATCTAAACCAACTATACTAGAAGTAGTGAATATAGTAAAAGAGATAAAACAGCTGGAATTGAGATCTTTAGAAAGGGGTAAGAACAAACTATAATAGGAAAAAATTGGAATTGTGGGAACAATGCATACAAGGGAGGAATGGGGTTTAAAATAAGGCAGGACTAGAATGAGCCATTTACTGTTTGACTGAAAATGATTGGGAGATTATATGTGATGTATAATATTTGCAACTGGGAGTGTCAGTATGGTTTGTGTTTAATGCTTACAACTAGGATAGTGTCGGTGTGGTTTGTTTTTATTTATATAAATGTATGCCTATGTCATATGTGATGGTTTAATAAAGATGCTTCTTATTTCAAGAAAACTAAAGTTCATGAAAGTAGTATTATTTCAGTCTTTGTTAGCCTGAAATGCTCTTTGCAGCACCCACAATTTGCCTAGTAATGACTCCTCCTGCAGTTCATACAGAGTTACATGTATTGATAACATATGTAAGTATAATTGTAAATTCTTTTTGTAAGACTCATTGCGGCTACTACTGTAGGAACTGTCTGGGTATCCTTTCACAGCGCCCTCCTTTCTGCCTGCAAATCCTAGTATTTTATGACTTTGAGTCTCTCTGTACGTAAAACACTAGTCTGTGGGTATAGCAATTTCAATGATCAATGCCACTTTTCTTTTCTTGGACTACTGTATCTGGTTTTCTCACATCTGTTTTTTGAACTGTTGGTAATGGATGATCCTGTGAGATACAACTTCATTGTTTTCTATAATGCTTTGTGGCTCATGTTTCCAGTGTTTTTCACATACTTCAATATTATAATGTTTGCAACAGTCTTGCCACATTATGTCTTTCAGTATACAGTCCTTCTACCATTAGTATCTAAACCAGCAACAAGATCTGCAACTGTTTCCAATTCTGTTTTACAGAACTTGCGTTTGTCTGTTTCTCCCACATATTCAATTGACTTTGTAAACGAACATTTATGTAGTCCACTGTCTTGGGCTGCCAGTATTAACCTTTCATCTTTTGGTTTAAATTCACCTCTTCTTAACCATTTCTGAAAATTGATCCTGATCAACATGAGGTTGTTCCAAGAGTTTTATACACTTGTAACTATAGTTATTTATTTTCCAAATTTCTTGCCTTCTCATCTGATCCTTCACATTATATTCTTTGTATTTTTCTTTTGGCACTTTCAGTTGTTGGATCTTTATCAACTTCTGGTTTGATTTCCTTTTCCGCTTGATGCCGATATGCTTCTGCTAAACTAAGCAGGGAAGTCATCTTAAGACTTGTTCTCATGTTTCAAAACTTTCCCTACATTTGGGTCTTGTGAGATCAGTAGATATGTATGCTGTCCCACGATTGCAGATCTAGACATGTAATCATTTGTGAGAAGGCCCATAGCTCCTCCTCCAGAATTCTTCCAGAATGGGGAATATATAATCTGACGTAGTTGTCTTCATTTGATCTTCAACCTGTGGGTTCACGGATATGTATCAGATCTGACTTGGCCACATAACCAGCATCTAATCCGAGCTCAAAGCTCCTCCCATTACCCATAATGCCCCTGTCTCCTTCCTCCTGTCAGATCAAGTTTGCTGCCCAATCCATTATTCACTCCCGACCCAATAGGACCTTGTCACTACCAGAAAAAAAATTCCTGAACAAAGAGAAGGACACAAGGGCACCCTAAAAGTGTCCACCTTCTATACTTATAAAGCCACCAAACAGCTCAGACAAGGCGGGGGGGTGGTTGAAGACAAATGAACAACTCAGATGGAACATTATGGTGAGTAGGTAACTTCTTTATCTGAAGTAGCTGTCTTCATTTGATCTTCAACCTGTGGGACAGAGTCCCCAGCTGCTAAACACCTGTGAGGCCCTCATGGAAGGATATTCTGGAGTACAGCAAAGCCAAAGGATGCCCTGTTCCTGGATACAATGTCCAACTTATAATGTGAAATGAAGGTATGAGATGAGGACCAAGTAGCTTTAGTACAAATATTATCCAATGAAAGTCTGGACCAAAAAGTCGCAGAAGTGGCCATAGGTGTGGTAGAATGTGCTTTCACCCGAACTGGCGGTGAAATCCCCCTGACAGAATATGCCCGAATGATACATTGGGAAATCCAGTGGGTAGTATTAACTTTGGAGAGTAGTTTCCCTAAAAAGGGTTTGGAGTAAGAAACGAAAAGCCGGTCAGACTTACGAAATGCTTTTGTCCTATGTAAATAGAAATGTAACTGTCTGTGTACATCCAACAAGTGCAATTTATATTCTCCCTTATTTTGAAAATTTGGAAAGAAGACCTGGAGATTAATCCTTTCGTTAATGCTGGCCTCTGAAGCTACTTTGGGAAGAAAAGATGGGTTAGTGCGCAAAGACACCCTGTCCTTATGAAAAATCATATAAGGGATACGGATCCGTGAACCCACAGGTTGAAGACAAATGAAGAACAGCTACTCATATGGAATGTTATGGTGAGTACATAACTTCTTTGTCTTTGTGTGCTATGGACCCCATTCCTAAGTCAAAGTACGATTAAAGTTCATGAAATTAGTATTGTTTCAGTCTTTGATGTCAGCCAAAAGTGCTATTCTTAGCACCTACAGTGTGTCCAGTAATGACTCCTGCAATTCATATGGAGTTACATGTATTGGTAAAATATCTAAATACGACTGTAAATTCTTTTTTATCGGACCCGTTACTCCTACTACTATTGGAAATGTCCAGTATGTCATTTTTATGATGATTAAGGGCTTGCTTCCAAAACCATAATCTCTGTGTTCCTCTTGTGCTTCACGTTGCTCCACCATCTTTTCCAATTTGAAGTAGTGGCAGCAAAAGAATCCACAGTCTGTACACTTGCTGTGTCATCTATTTATTAAATAAACAAAACCAGATTGAGCACTTACATCCACAATATATAGACTTCATTAGAATCTTGTAAAGCATTCAAAAACTCCCTATTAAATACACCTGTCAACCAGTGAGCATAAATAATTGTGCATGCTTAGTGTGAAATAAATAGGACTTAAACCTAGTAGCATATAATCCGTATAGAATAGCACTTTCAGGAATAATGACAGATCCATACAAAAATCTAATAAATACTGTACTATTATACTGTTTGGAAATTCTAATGCTCATTTTGCCCTACTTGTGAATTCTCATTAAACTCTGTCAAATGCTTTCTCTGCATCCATATTAATCAACAATAGTGTTTTTTTCTTTATATTCTGATATACTCTAAATCATTCTCATCATTCTGTTAATGTTATTACATGTAATCTCCCTTTCACAAAAAAAAAAAAAAAAAAAAAAACGATCCATATCGGTCAATTTTGGTAACACTTTTGCCATTCTCTTAGCTAGTATGTGTTGACTTAGAATCAAAATTGGTCTGTATGAGTTGGTCTGCGGAATCCTTGTGCTCTTCCATGATGCAGGTATTTCCCTCCTTTAAAAGCATTATTAAACAGTGCCTTCCAAATTTTCAATAGACTCCATCTTGACTTCCAGATTTCTTTTGAGAATTCCTTCCATTCCTCAAGATTTCTCTGTTTGGTTATATATATCGCATTTTTTTTCATCATCTGTTGTGACTCTTAATAGTTGATCTTCCACTTTTCCAAGCTTTGCAGTAGCTAACGTTTCCAAAAATGCTTTCAAATATGCATCGTCCTGATGCCCTCCCCCCTTCTGCTTTATATACAGTTCATAAAATTGCCCCATCTCAATGTCTGCATTATCTCATCAGGATTTCTAGTTAACCTTCTTATCGTAGGGTCCCTTACTTTTACCACAGCTCTGTTCACTTTCTGTTGCCAGAGTTTTTCTGCTAAGAATTTCCATGCTCTGGGATTATTGCAAAAACAATAGTTTAACCGCAGTTTTCCAAAACCAAGCATAGTCTCCAAATGCTCACTTATATCATGTTTAGCACTCTGCAAATACTGCTTCTGTTGATCTCTATGCTTCCACCTACTCTGCAACATCTTAACTTTTGCCAGTCCTGATTTGTAACTTCTGTCCCATATCACTTTCTTCTTTAATTCCACTGTGTTTTTAAAATCATCCTCATTTAATCCCAAATCCTAGCCAATCTTTTTAGAATGATGTTATCTGCACCAATAACTGTCAAAGTTTACCTATTACCCATTGCTTATTAATTATAAGTTATACTTGATTCCTATTACCTATATAGGAAAATGCCAATGCCTTTCTTTTATTTCACCTTCCATGCAGCTTTATCCTTACTGTTATATATAGGCATAGTTAAATGTCATTATTGGGTGGGTTTCAGTACTTTAAACCAAATGTGTATACTCCTGAGATATTTAGTTTCTGTCCGGCCTAGCCTAGTTATTTTATCTTGGAGAGTAATATGTTAAATTCTTTATGGACTGCTGCTATTGGTTGCATCCTCCATACCAAATGTTTTCATATAATTCTTTAAAAGCATCTACTTTCTGTAGTTATAGTTTCTCTTCTAAGCCCCCCCCCCCCGGTACCTCTTCACTGTTATATACTAAATTGCAGTTACCACTTAGAAACTTGATGATCTGTTGAACTTGTTTCTCCCATAATTCTCCCACCTCCACCCACAATCTTCTATTGTCTTTTTTCTGCTCTTCTGACATAGTATATATGCAAATGCTGCAAGACTATGAAGTACTTTGCCATTATGTGAGACGTACTGCAAAAAGGTATGGATATATCCCGATTAGTTTATGTAAAAAATTATTCAGATCCATTCTGGAATACAGTGATATCTTTTGTATTTACTGAACTGGACAATTAAAAATTCTTAAATAACTTTAGCAGAAATTCACAAAAAAGAATGCCTACCATTAGTTTTTGGCTTGGATTGTATGGAAAGACATGCACATTTCAGTTGTTCACTTTGCAGTATAGATATTACAGGGACAAAACAATTTTAATGTATAAAGCTTATAAGAATGAATTAAAACAGGTGGCCATAAATCTTGAAGTTTGTATTGACACTTTAACCCATAAGCATAAAAATATACATTTTTGTAGTTGTCTTTATAAAACCAGCCTTCAAGGTTGATATTTAATGCAGCTTATTCCACATATGTGGAATAAACTGCCTTATTTTTGAGTCTGAGTATTTTCGAGAAGAACTGGTATACAGTGGATATAAAACATGTACACACCCCTGTTAAATGCCAGGTTTTTGTGATATAAAAAAATGACACCACATTAAAAAATTTCAAAACTTTTCCCACCTTTAATATACCTATAACCTGTACAATTCAATTGAAAAACAAGAAAATCTAAAATACAAAACATAAAAAACATACAATAAGCTGGTTGCATACGTGTGTACACTCTTAAACTAATACTTTGTTGAAGAACCTTTTGATTTAATTACAACATTCAGTCTTCTTGGGTAGGAGTCTATCAGCATGGCACATCTTGACTTGGCAATATTTGCCCACTCTTCCTTCCAAAAGCACTCTGAATCTGTCAGATTGCGAGGGCATCTCTTGTGCAAAGCCCTCTTTAGGTTACCCCAAAGATTTTCTATTGGATTTAGGTCTGGGGTCTGGCTGGGCCATTCCAAAACTTTAATTTTCTTCTGGTGAAGCCATTCTTTTGTTGATTTTGATGTATCTGTGTTCTGCTCAGGTGACATAATCTTGACAGAGGCCTGCTGTTGTCCAGGCTTGGGAATTTTGTTTGAGTTTCCGGTGTTTCTGGCAGCCATTTTCTGCTGATAGTCTGTCTTCATTATTATTGAGAGTAACAGGGTTTCCTGACCTTCTGTAGCACGAGTGTTTGGGTAACAGCAGGGGCTAATAGGACTGAGTAGTAATTTGATCATCTTGATTCTTCCATCCCATATGGTATATAAACCCTGTGTCTGTAAAAGGCTGTGCTTGCATTTACCAGGCTGTGGATTGTGATTCATTACTGAGAATAAGCAGACTCTGGAAATATATCGCTGATAACTGTATTTCTTGGCATTTTAACCTTCAGAGTTCTGCATTGTTTTTTTTGCCTGACTGAATTATGTTATATATTTTCTAGCATTGTTTTCTGTGTCTCATCTGTCCTGAAACTGGTTGGTAGCTTTGCAGTTGCCCACCCCTACTGTAAATTTGATCTGGGACACCCCTCCCAGTGTACTGTTCACTCTACTTAATACAGAGAGAACATTTGAGAAGGCCAACCCACTTAGGTTCTTAACTTTAAATTATCTTCTGCTCCTCCTTCCTCTTTCCTTGCACTTTACTAATAAAAAAATACACTTTATTCATCTGCTTTTACTGTATTTGTGTTTCTTTCTACTTTATTTCGCTTTTGCCTCTTCTTAAAAGTACTTAGTTGTATTTATCACTGCTTGGTTGTAGCCTGATTAAATTGTAACTGTTATGCTAAGCCTTTTGGTTTAAGCACTTGAGCTTCAGACCAGTTTTACATTAAGAATGTTTGTGGTCTGCACTGTTGTGGCAGGACAGGTAGCTTACATCCTTCTAAGTTGGGAATTGCTGATTGAAGACTCACTGTCTGTTATTCTAAAAGTGTATTAGTTCTGGTTTAAGCATTTGGGCTTCAGGCCAGTTATTTTACATTAAGAAGGTTTGTAGTCTGCACTCCTGTGGGAGGAGAGGCTAGATTCTGCCCTTCTGAGCTGGGAATTTCTGGTTAAAGGCTTATTATGCCTGCTTATTTGAACTGTTTCTTTCTGAAATTGACATGCCTTGTTTGCTGTAGCATAGACTAGATTCAGGCCTGTTGAATCTAGCTTTGTTTGTTTAACTAATCCAGGCCATCTTTTTTGGAGGTTAACCTGCACCCTAGTGGCAGGAGTGTACAGTTAGAACTTGTCTGATTGAAGACTGCTGGAACAGGGCTCAGGTTTCAGCTTTTTTACTGGTTAATTGGGTTATTTGTTTAAATCAGTTTGCTGATTTGCTGCTGTTATAATAATGATGGTAATAATAAAAAAAAATACACTATGCATTGCCGTTTAACTAGGGTTAAACTATTCCCAGTGCCATAAAGTCTGATCTTCAAATTTCCCTTAGAACTAGCCAGTTTTTTTTAGTTTAAGCACTCATATCTGTTTCTTTGAGCTCAGCACTTGTTCAGAACTCGTAAACATTAAATAAGCTACAAAATACTACAGCACTCAACTTTCCTCACTTGTATAAAAACAGTTTTTAGTACTTAATAAATAAGCACCTATCCAGGTATCGCTAAGGATCAGCTCCAAGTGTTTTCTCCTGCCTACCTGATGAAGCTGGGCATCTTGGGGCAATGCAGCAATTACCTCATGTACACAGGCAACCCTCTCCCCCTACCACCCAACACTACAACCTGTGAGATGCACTTAAATAGCCAAACTGGAAGCAAAGCTCTCTTCACCCAAGACTGGACTAGACAGTCAAGAGGAGAAGGTAAACACTTGCACCATACCACACTCATCACATAGTCCCTCAAAACCTATACCACCAAACCACACACATAGAAATACAAAACACACACCTACATTTGCGGAGGCTCTCAATAAAAATCTGCACAAGTAACGAGAGACCTCCAAAGCAGAAACAGGAGCAACCTCCATGCCCCAACACAACCCAAATGATAAAGCCCACAAACTCAGTATGCCACTCAACCACAGCCCATAAGGCATAACAATGTACCCAACACTCTAGTCGTAGGTGACTCTATAGTGAGGCACACTGATGTTCCATTCACCCAGCCAACCAAGGAGAAAGTTACTGGGTGCCAGAATCTGCCACATAACGCATGCACTCAGTTCACTCCACAGGTATGACTCTGTCATTGTCCATGTTGGTGTGAATGAACTGAGACATACCTCCCTGGACTACATGAAAAGAGACATGGAGGAGCTCTCCAATCTTGTAGCCCAGGCAGGTATGACCTTAGCCCTGAGTAGCATCCTGCCATCACCTAGAATGATACCACAGTACAAGGACAAAATGATTGACTTCAACAATTGGCTAAGCTTCAGGTGTCATTCTAAGGGGATCCAGTATCTGACTGCCTGGGATGACATGATCAACAGACCACGATGCTTTGCCAGAGATGGCCTGCACCTGTCGCTCTTGGGATTCTGGATACTGGCTAAGACTCTTGCCACTCCTATAGTGCCTTTTTTAGGCAAGGTTCAAATGCCAAATTCACCACTGTAACAGGTACAAGCAAGCAAAATCTGAGGGTAATGCTACTCAGTGCTAGAAGTCTAAACCTCAAAATCCACTCACTCGAGGCACTCCTTAAAATGGAAAACATTGACATCTGTGCAGTGACAGAGACCTGGCTCAAGGCTCCAGAGAGCACCCCTGCATTACCACGCTATAATTCATACCACATCTTTCAGCCACCTAACCTGGAATGAAAGACTAAAGGCGGAGGCATGTCCATATTCATTAAGGATATCCGCACCTCCAGGCTAGCTACTCAGCATAATGCATCAGAGATTATCCAAGTGCAACTAACTCTGGGCAAGACCGCAATCTAAATTGTAGCTTGCTACAGATCCCCCACCATGCCCCAGGATTCCCACTCCTCTTTTCTTGATACACTGGAAAATATTAGGGTACAACCCAACACCCTAATAATGGGCAATTTAACTACCCCACCATTAACTGGGAAAACTACTCATGTACCAACCCTTTTGCTCAACGTTTTCTGGAATTCATAAATTCCAATGCCTTGGATCAACTTATCCATATCCCCACCAGGGGCAGCAGTATCCTAGACCTGGTCATTACTTACATGGGCGACTGGTGTTCCACACCAGAGGTCAATTCCTCGTTGGTTAGATCTGACCACAAGCTAATCACCCTAGACATGCACATCCCGCTCCCACCCCCTATTAGGGAAACCACCGTAAAAACTTTCTCCAAAGCCAATTTCATGCTTCTTAAGACAGAAGTGGCAAACTTCACGACACCCATGCAGACGGACAATAGAGGTACGACTGCTGAATCCTACACAAATGCACTTTATAAGCACTTACACGAGTGCATGGATCATGCTATCCCCAACAGAACCAAGATGTTATCTTCCAAAAAAGGAAGCCAATCTGGTGGTCCCCTGCCATATACAAACTCTACAACAGAAGAGAGAAACTTGCAAAAAAGAGTAAAATCCCATGATTGGAGGAACTCCCTGGTCAGCCTCAGTAAGAAGCTGAGATCCCTCATAAAATCCTCCAAAGCTAGTTATGAAAACAAAATCACCACTGATTCTAAAGACAGCCACAAAGCATTCTATAGCTATGTCGAGAATCTCAATGGTAACACTCAGATCTGCTCTGAGTTACAGCACTAAATATACACAACCAACTGATATTGCCAACATCCCGGCAGATAGGTTCAGTGCTAACTTTACCCCTCCTCTCACCCCCCTAAAGGGCCCATCTCTATACCAGAAGAATGCAAAGTTCCTGTAATCATAGCTGCACAGGTAAAAACCACACTCTCCAAAGCCAAGAACACAGCATCCATGGGAGCTGACAACATCCCAGGTTGCGTTCTACACAAACTACAGAACAACCTGGCACCCCACCTAAGTACCATGTTCAATCATAGCCTCACCTCAGGCTTTGTGCCCACTGAATGGTGTACAGGGATGGTTACCCCACTCCAGAAAGGGGGAGCACCCACAGACCCCAGGAACTACCGCCCCATTAGCCTGACGAACCTGGTCTGCAAGGCCATGAAACGTATCATCATGGAACTTATAAACAAAGACATTGATCATCTCCAAACTCTGGACCCCACCCAGTTCTGGTTTGTAAAAGGCAGATCATGTCTCCTAAACCTGACAGACTTTTTTGAAGCAGTCACCAAAGCCGTAGACGAGGGTAAAGTGGTTCACACAGCCTATCTAGATATCTCCAAGGCTTTCGACACCATTCCCCCACTCTGGAATTATAGATAAACTCACTAAACTAGGTATAAATCCCTATGTCACAAGGTGGGTTGCCAACTGGCTCATTGACAGAACCCACACTGTGAAAATAGCAGACTCCAAATCCGACTTCAGACCAGTGGAGTACCACAGGGTCAGTCCTGGATCCTCTCCTGTTTGGTATCTTCTTCTCTGATGTACAGGCCAACTCAGAAGGTCTTTGGCTAACAAAGTTTGCAGATGACTGCAAACTAACAGCCTTAATCGAAACTCCTAACGATGTGGACATCCTAAAAAAGGGCCTCACTGAGACAGATGCCTGGTGTCAAAGCCATGGCCTCAAGTTCAATGCCAAAAAGTGCATTGTCATCCCCTTTGGTAAAAACTCTGTACCCATGAACTGCCAGATAGGCAGTAGTCTGCTTAACACCAAAAGTGTGATAAGAGACCTTGGGACACAGGTGGAGAGTAGTTTCTCCTTTGATCACATCGCCACAGTAGTCAGGAAATCCTTCTACGTGGCACACCTCATCACAAAAGGTTTCTCATCCAGGAAAAAAGAGGTTGTTGTTCCCCTCTATTCATCACTCATTAGACCCATTATAGAGTACAAAGCCCCTTTTGGTATGTACCTCACAAGACATCTACAACAAATGGAAAGGCTGCAGAAATACCTCACAAAGAGGATTACTGACCTCAAACAGATGCCCTATGCAGACCGACTCAATAAACTCCAGCTTTACTCCGTTGCATATCGCCTACTCAGAGGCAATCTCTGCCTAACATACAAAGCTATGAAAAACCCAGAGCTGTTGGACATGCTCCACGTAAAGAAATCCCAATCCCTCTGAGCTACACACTCTAGGGACCTAAACCTTGTCCCCACAATAAACAGAACATGCTGGAGGGATAGATTTCTGTCCCAGAGACTTTGTCATGGAAGAAGGGACAGCAACTGGTGCAGGACCCAAAAATTTGTTAATCAGGCCAACTTAGGGGTACCTGCAAGCAGATAACCCAAACCTTATGACTGCAACAGTGAATACACTCTAACATCTACATTCACAGTAAGTGTACACAACTGTACTTTCTTTGCAACATCACTGTTGTCCCATATTTTCTCCACTTTTTGATGACTGCCTTCACTGTGTGCCATGGTGCATTCAATGCTGTGGAAAATTTTTTGTACCCTTCTCCTAACTGATACATTTTAACAATGAGATCCCTTTGATGCTTTGTAAGCTCTCTGCAAACCATGTTTTTTGCTGAAGCAGGCAACTGCGTAAATATCTGGAAAATCCTACTAGGAGAGATGAACTATGATAGCAGTTGTGTATCCAAGAAGACTGAATGCTGTAATTAAAACAAAAGGTGCTTCAACAAGGGTGTGCACACCTATGCAGCCAGCTTATTGTGCATATTTTCATTTTTTATATTTTTTCCCCTAACAGATTTGTTTTTCAATTGAATTGTATAGGTTATAGGTCACATTAAAAATGGGAAAAGTTTTGAAATTATTTATTGTGGTCTCTTTTTTTTATGTCACAAAAACATTGCATTTTAACAAGGGTTTGTACACTTTTTATATCCACTGTAGGTAGGAGTTTAGTGTTCAGTCTGTTTGACAGAGCCTGTGTTCTACTGTACCCTTGTATCTGGAATGCTGGATTTGAACTTCTGAATTTCTAAACAGTCTGAGCACCTCTTCCTTAACAGTATATTGGACCTTTTCCTTTGTCACTGATATTCTGTTGGGTATCTGCACTATAGTCTTTCTCTCAATTTCATGTGCTCATTTCTTTCAAGATGAATTTCCAGCAACTTGTCATTTCTTACCCAACATTTTTAAGGTAGTTTAGTACTCTCTGCTTTTTTCTCCTGTGCCTATAAGGTCATTTGCATTCCATGTTAAATTGAACGTACAACTGTTTTCATCTAGGAACTTGAAAATCATGTTACTAGGCATATACATTGTCAACCCCCCCCCCCCCCCTTACATTGAGTGGAAGTAGTGCATAGTTGATTTTGAGCAAAGATGTAGTCTGATGCATAATTATGGTGCTTCCAAATGCAGTCCAAAAGCCTTTTGATTATGCATGCTTAAAGTAAAAGATGGTTGACATTACAAGCATGCACTGAACTTATTTTGCCTCACTGAACTCTAGTAGTGCTCTTTTTTAGATCAGACACTGCAGTGGGCATTATAAGTTTGGACTCGTATTCTACAGAGCAGAAACAAAGTAGTAAGTTGACTATCAAAAAGAGTTATGTGAGATTGCCAATAGAAGATATAAATTCACTAGATAATTATGGCAGGAGATCCAGATGTTCTGTGGGCCAGAGCAGCTTTCACTAGTCTAAAGTTTGCCCAAACAGTAGTGTACAGCTAAAGAAAACAAAACAGCTGAAGATCTAGAAGACTGTAGTATAACTTTATTTGCCAAAGAGATGGTTTCCGAGATTTGCTGTGAAGAAACATGGCAGGCAGTTATACTGGTAAACTGGGTCAGAGTGAGGGAAAATACATTCACAACTGATGTACCTAATGCAGGACTTTAAAGTTCTGAAGTGATAAACATAGTACATTCGTTAAGAGACTGAAAATATTAGGAAAAATGCCTGTGTGTGTGATATTAAAACAAACATAGTTCCAGTTTAGATACCATTGTTGCTGAGTAAGATGTACTTAAAAAGTTCAAGCCCTGGACCTGAAAAAATTTACAGAGCAGTAAGGTTTAAACAGACTGGGAGTCTGGAATTCACTAGTTTTTCACATTATAGGAATGCAAGAACAGTTCTAGGTAAGCAGTCACAGAGACTATGGGATGCATAACCAGAAGCACTTTTAAATAGACACTATCAAAAGTTAATGCCACCCTTCAGGAGCACTTAATAGTGCTTGCCTCCCAAATTGAGTAGGGCCATACGTGTGATCCTCATGTAAATTTATGTCTATCCATCCAGTCATTAAGTTAAAAGTAGCCAAATTAGTACTCTGTCTTGTGGCTCTAACTTACTGTCTGGGAATACATTGAATTAAGAAGCATTCCCTTGAGAAAGCCGTGTTTATTTTTTGATGATGCTTTAGATCCATAGTGTGAATACTTGCAGAGCCGCTGGTTTAGCAAAAAAAAAAAAAAAAAAAATAGGTCAAATAGAATTGGGATTTTCATAGCTCAGAAAACTAGACACAAATTACCTTGGAACACCCTGTAGGTTACTGCATATAAGAAGAATTCTGCTAATGTGTCAGTATACTTGAAAGATGTAGCATCTTTAATTTTCTTAGCCAGAAATCTTTGGGGCCTTTCCAGTTGACTAATTTACTTGGGTTTGTACATGAAAGGAGGGTCACTGTATTTAGTGATGTTTCTGATTAGGAAAAAGTACAGTAGTAGACTTCTCTGGATCTTGAAAACATTCTCTTTGAACTTAACTGGCCTAAAAAGGATTTCATGCTTAAAGTGGAAACATGATAATTTGAGAGTGAGTTGTCCATATAAGTGCCCATGTCTGTTACGACAGTATCTAAAGAGAAGTACCATTTATAACTTATGTTGTGGGAGCAGCTTTTTTTTGCTGAACACTATTATTGTCCTTTGCTTTTTCATTTTAGCTTGAGATTGTTTTTTGGTACACCTGAAATGTAGATATCCTTGCCAGAATTGATGAATGGATAACAGTGTCTAGCTTGCGGTCATTATCAAATTGAGTTACTAACATTACTGGGATATTATTCTGGATGTCTGCAAAATAAGGACCAGGCTGGAGAGGGACCAGCATAGATCCCTGTTGCACCCCACTATTTACAGTTTTGCATTCAGAAAGGGCACCAGCAACTTCCACAACTCTGGATGTCTTTGATAGCCAAGTTGAAGTCTTGGGTTTACATTAAGTTTTCTAATTTTTCAGTAATACTAGCATGGATGATAGTGTCAGAAGCCTTAGCTAGTCCAGATAAGCACAGAGTGACCACTATCTACAGCCTCTAAACTTTTCAAAGCAGATTATTAGATTCATAATACAAAATTGTACATCCCAACCAGTATGGTTTTGTGGAGGACATCAGTTAAGTTACCTATGTCTGCATAAATGATTTCTATGATATGTTCCGTGGATTTGCATGCAAGGCTAGTGAGGCTGATGGGCCTATAATTACGCAGGTCTTTTGAATATGTGGGGATTCTGCTTTAAAAAAGAGTGAGGATTCTGCTTTTAAAAATAACACACACACACACACACACACACACATACAATAAGCTGGGTCATTGTGAGAAGAAAGTCCTCATTTCCATGAATATGACCAGGAAGGAGAAGCATAAAGTGTTGAACTTCATCTTTGATTTGAAAATGCTTTTGTGGATAGACTAGAAACTACTTAGTAGTTCAAGAAACAGGTTGTGAAGATTTGTCTGTCTTAAAACAGATTGACAATTGTGAGGTTTCCTGAAATATGGCATACTTAAACCTATGCCCATTGTTGGCATGCTTCTGGTCTCTGTAAAATGAAGCAGTTGCTATTGATGTTCATGTTTCACTGTTGCAGTCATCACATTTTGGGTTTTCCCTGCCAGGGCAGTCCTTGGCCGGCCCAAATACCAGAGACCTAGTATTTGTGCATTGGTTGCTGTCGCTTGAGGAGTGACGTCAGGTCATCAGTAGTATAAAGTAAGGCAGCCAATGCCATTACATCAGTCTTTCTGGACATGGAGTCTGAAGTAGAAGCAGTTCGCATGAGTGCCAGCTGGTCGCTGAGTTTCCGTCTACTGAATTGAAGTTGAGGTCTTCTAAAGCTAAGTACCCCATTGAGATCCTTTTTTCTTGCACTAACCAATGTCAGAAAAAGTTAATTGTCTCACATGTGGAAAGCAAATACCACACCAAGACTTCCACTCTTACTGTGTCACTTGTTTAGGCCCAGACCAAGACGTCCCCCATTGTCACTTCTGTGCTTTGTTCAATGCCAGAACTATCCATCATTGGACCCTTATTGTAGCCAGATATTTTTGTTTAGAGTCCTCGAATTCTGATATGGCTTCGGTAAGCCATCTGACAGCAGATCTTCCAAAAAAACATAAAGATACAGGCAGAGATAGACCGCACAGGTCCAAACCTACCGACGACGCTTCCGTTAAGCTAGTTGTCAGTTCTCTGATGCTCAGTAAGGCGCTTTTGCAGCCCCTGATGTCCACTTCAGTGGATTTGCAGGCCGCTTCTGAGACCTTTTTGGAGTCCTGTATGCCACAAAATTATTCTTCAGCTAAGTATCCTGTGGTCATCTCTACCTTGGATGAGTTCAGAGCCGCTGAGCAGGCACTGGCTTCTTAGGAAGTCCTTTGCACTACTGAATCTCGACACAAACCGATGTCTTCTTTCACGACTACAGTTCTTTCAAAAATGACCAAGTTTTTTAGGCCCAGGGTTCGAACCACACCGAAGAAACTGACCCACTCTCAGGTGCCTGCTACCTTGCCTCTTGCCCAAATGCTTAAAATGGTGGAAGACCTTATCGTGCTGATCAGGGGAAGCCAAGCTACCCCATCCAAAAGAAAGAGTGACCTGTCCCCTATAGTTTTATCTGAACAAGAGTCAGATGAATCTGATGCATCTGACTATGAAGACATGCAACCCCTCTCCACTTATGAGGATTCTGATGCAGAGGACTCCATTCCTTCAGCCTCTCCCCCAGAGGATTTTTCCTTTGGGGAAACCCTGCATACTTTAAGGGAGCATTTCCAATGAGAGAGTCAGGACTACCCTCAATCTAAAAAGAGACTCGGGGAATTCCTAGATCTTCTGCAACACAGACCCTTGGCCATCCCCCCAGTCCTGGATGTTGTAGAGGATGTTTTCCACAAATCCAGCTTGACTCCTGATGCCCTACCTCCTGCTCCCAGAAGACCAGGCAGGTACTATAGAGTCCCTGACTCACACAAATCTCTCTTTAAAAATCCAACAGCTGACCCTGAGGTAATTTCTCAAGGGCCAAAAGGGGGATTAAAGCAACCTCTGCTAAGAATCCAACCCCCTCAGACAGGGATTCCTGAGTATTGGACAGATGGGGTAGGAAAGTATACATCTCAGCTACTCTTAGGGCACTAAATTGTCAGTTCCATATGCTGACATTTCAGCAACATACCTTGGAACTCCTAAAACAAAAAATATCTTCTTTTCCTGCTTGGGCAGAATCTAACGCTTTACAATACTTAATGCATTCTGCAAGTCAATTAACTAAACACACTCTGCACTGTGATTTTGATGCCCTAGAAGCTACTTGCAGGACAGCAGTTACTGGTTCTGTCATTAGAAGACATGCATGGCTTAAGGAATAAGCCCTGCCAGACCATGTCAAATCTAAATTGTTGGATGCCCCCTTACACAAAGATAACTTATTTGGCACTAAGACAGAAGAGGTCTTAAAAATATGGAAGAGAAAGCAAAATCTATGCAAACAGTTAAGGATTTCTTACATGTCCAGCTCCCTAGGTTCAGCAGGCATTGTTCCTCCAAGCACTGCTCCTTTCCTGCTCTGAGTAAACCAGCCCAGCCTAGACCCTGAGGAAACAGACCCCCCCCCTCCAGACAGCAGCCCCGGGGAATGTAGAGCTCTAAGCAGTGGACTACCTCCACTTCAAAACCAGGGAGTTCTAAGCCATGCCCTTATGGAAAGAACTCACAATGACTCACCACCTCCCCCACCCCCCTCTGCCCACATTCACTTACCCCTGAGGGGAAACTCCCCTTTCACTCAACACCTGGGCCCACCATTACCAAGGAACAATGGGTTCTGTACATTGTGTCTCAGGGATACAAATTTTCCTGACACACCCTTCCAACCCCAAAAGGGTTCCCAGATCTACCACCTAATCAGTGGGCAGAGGCTCAAAAGCAAATCCTTTCCCCTGATCTCTGAGGGCAATAGAGCACATTCCTGCAGAACAGATAAGCCAAGGCTTCTACTCCAGAAAAGAGGGCACCTGGCACCCCATCCTCAATTTATCCATTCTTAAACACCTTCCTGGTGATCCCAAAATTCTAAATGTTCACCCTTCAGCAGCTGCTACCCATGTTCTCCAAGGAAGCTTGGCTAGACACCCTAGGTCTAAGAGGCCTACCTCCACATTCCTATCAGGGAACCATACAGGAAATATCTCCACTTCAAGGCAGGATCTCAACACTTTCAGTTCTCTGTGCTTCCCTTTGGCTTATCTACTGCTCCCTGAGTTTTCACAAAATGTCTGGCTCCAGCCATTGCCTTTTGCAGACAAAGAAATATTCAAATTTACCCATACTTAGATGACTGCTTTATTCAGGCAGACAGCCAGGAAATGCTGCTCAAGCACCTGGTCTTTGTAAAGACCCTACTAACCTCCATAGGGTACACAGTCCATGAAAAGAAATCCAAACAGGTGCCCACCCAAAGGATAATCTTCCTGGGAGCAAGTCTGGACACAGCATCCCAGATGGCATACCTTACACCAGAGAAACAAATTTTCCTTAACGGCTACTTCTCTCAACTAGCCACCAGGCCCCAGCTATCTGTAAGGATGATCCTTCAAGCTCTGGGGCTCATGGCATCTTACATACTACTCATTCCATATGCCAGACTGCATATGAGGAAACTTCAGTGGTACCTAAAGAGCTGTTGGTGTCAACACTGTCAAGACCTGGAAACTCTTCTACCTATAATTCCCTGCCTCAAAGGATTTTCTTTGGTGGGCAACAGCATGGTCTCACAACAAGGGACTGCCCTTCTCCCCACCCCCTGCCATCCAGACCCTCACCACAGATGCATCAGACTACGCTTGGGGTGCACACCTGGATGCCAGGTGCATACAGGGCCAGTGGAGACCACAGCAAATCCCTCTGCACATCAATCTAAAAGAGATGATGGCTGTGCAGCACACCTTGATAACTTTCAAACCCCTTCTCTCTCCAGGGATTCTCCTGATCAAAACAGACAACACTACTGTGATGTGGTACATCAACAAGCAGGGAGGAACTCACGCCTACTCTCTATGCAGGCTGGCTATGACCCTTTGGCTCACAGCCTCTTCCATGCAACTGCAACTGTTAGCACAATACCTACCAGGCTGTCTCAACTCTCTGGCAGAACAATTAAGCAGAAATCTTCTGGACCCACACAAGTGGTAACTCAACAGAAGCACCTTCACCCTAATAACTCAGAAATGGGGAACCTCGAAGGTCGACCTTTTTCCCTCCCACAACAACCATCAGCTCAGCAAATTTGAAGG